>NC_036454.1:23438875-23716375 GCF_002775205.1 Xiphophorus maculatus
GCAATGAGAGGGCTAATTCAAGGATAGTCGCCTCTTGTCTTGTTTTTTTTCTTTAATTAAATGTGCATTGAATAAACTTTTTTTTTTATCTGAAAGCATTACATAGTTTGCACTCCTTACTGCAGTAGATGAGCAGGTGTAGGGTGCAAGCAGAACGAGGGAAGGACAGAGGAAGGCACCGTATAGGTGGTTGGTCTCTGCACGGCTAGTGAGAATGCAGATTGGGAGTTCCTGGACATGCATAATTCACCACAGGGGAGATAAGAAGAGGAGGTGGGTAAGGAGGATGGGGAATAGGAGGGGTGGGTGAGCGAGAGTGGAGGCAGAGAAGGAGAGAGGGAGGAAGGAAAAAGAGGAAAATGAGCAGTGCGTCTCAGGCAGCGTCAGCGTCTACAGTGAGGAGGTAATTAGGGAGCTGTCACTTGTTCCTGTCAGGCACCACTCCCGCTGAAACATCGAGTGTGTGCACAAGCGGGTGTGTGTTGGGTTGTTCATGTGGGGGAGGTCTGTACTCGTGTGTGCGGGCGTGTATGGATGTGTGTTTGTGAACGTATACTGGGTTGCATGTGTGTACGAATTGTGTGGAAGTGAGTGGGGAGGGTGTAGTGCAAGTTGAATTCAAATGAGACAGAAAAACCAGAGGAAAAACAGAATAAAGTAACAGATTCACTGCAAGGGAATTGTAATAAGGGTGGATGAATGTGTCTTGGAAGTACACAGCTCGGAGTATTAGAAGAAGAAGAAAACTATCAGTCAAAGCATTTGGACAGAGGAAAGAATTGAGAGGTAAAGGGGAATGAAATCTGATAAATAACACCTAAAGGTAGCACATATGTAAGTCGGGGTGAACGGGTCGCAACAGGGAACTGATTTGTTGTGGTAAACATATTTGCATGCATGCATTATCGACACATACATAAAGCAGCCTCTCTGCATGCTGATTTTAATCTCTCGACAAAATAACAAAGCTTGAGCAGTCTACTTGTCATATCTGTATCAGCGATGGGAATTTGCTTGACAGACACTTAAAGTGGCGGCACACGTCGAGAGGTACGAGCACAAACACGGGCATATGCGAGGCGCACAGGCATGCTCAGTCAGAGAGCGCGACGCATGGGTATTTAAAGTCGTAAACGTCTTTCTAATCTCTCAGCCCCTCAGGAGACGGTGGCTCGCCATATGAGTGAATCAGTGTGGGCCTGCCTTTGGAGTTTTCATTGTGACACCGGCACTCATACCACTCACTGGGTGTTCCAATTAAAACCCACCCCTGCCAGGAGAGCGAAAGCTCTCCACTAAAACTCTCCTCTCCCCCCCACACACACACATATGCACCATCCATGTGCACACATAACGCCGAGTCGCTGACAGACCACAAACATAGTCGGGCTGACGATGATGGATGGTGTGCATAACCTGGTTGGCGGTACAGACTTTGGCTAAACAGCTCTGGCCTTCACCGGGGCTTTGTCCTCAGGCAGGTGGTGTACTTCCACACAGGTGGTTCACCAATGATGTGAAAGATAATTAGTTTGCAGGAAATTTGCCGCAGCGTTAAATTTCAGTGGTTTGGGATGCACCTGATATCGGGGTACAAAACTGTCAACAATTAGTTAAACTGATCTTGACTCGATGCTGATTTCTTCACGTTGATAAATAAAAGTGATTATTCTGCCTTCCTGTTTGCCAATACAGAATACTACACAATGGAGGTGGGAGGTGGTAGAAATATCACTCTATGTAATGTTTTAATTTTTAAAATTCCCTATTTAAAAAAACAGAAAATAGATCAAACACATTGCTATGAAAAAGTATAGATTGTAGATGAACGTAAACTTCAGTGCAGTTCTGTTGTTTTCCTCCATATCGTCATCCTGCTACATTGGTCATTTGAAAGGTCACAAACTGATGACCAGAAAATCTCTTTAAGATGTCATGTTTTTTTTTAATCAATTACAGAATGTCATCCAGGTCTTAAAGCAACAAAGCAGCCCCAGATCATCATACTGCCACCGTCAAGTTTGACTGTAAGTGTGACACCCTTTTTGTGATGGTTTTACGCCAGATTTCACTTCCAAATAGTTCCAGAAAATATTTTTCTCCAAACACCTTGGGAATCATCAAGATAACTTTGGATTTATCCAGTCTTTTTCTTATTGATTAATCACAAACAAAGACATCAACTGAGACATAAAAAGCCTGAAGTAGCTTAGATGTTACTCCTGGATGAGTTGTCAGTGCACTTGTGGAGTAATAGTGGTATGGCAGCTACTACAAAGGAGGTTTGCCACCGTCTTGTTTTCTACATTTGTAGATAATGACTCTTGCTATAGTTCCCTGCAGTCTCAAAACATTAGGAAAAGGTTTTTGGCCCTTTAATTTCAAGATGCCATTCTGTTTCTTTTTTTTACATAAAATTTTGTTAAATATTTTATATTGTGAAACTGGCACCGAGTCTGACGTAATCAGACTTCATTGCGGGACGTGAATTAGAACCAAGCAAATAATGTTTTCAGCAGATTTTAAAATAGCAAGTGGTTATTTACCAGAACGAAAGAAGTTTGAGCATCTTGCCAACATATGCCAAGTGTAATTAATATTTATGCAGTTTGCTAAAGCTATAAAGTATAATCTTCCGAAACTATGAAAATGGCTCTTATTGTGAAGGCTTGAAGAAAGTCTCAGTTGATTTGTGGTCATGGTACTATGAAACAGATTCCTCTCTAACTTAAGGCACTAAGTCTTGTATTATTATTTTGACTGCCATTCTGGGTAAAAATCAATACAAAGCCAATAATCCACAAAAACTAGCATGCTGGTAACAAGTTAAACAAACTGGACCCTTCTGCAGAGTGCATACATTTGATGAAATGTTAATTTACTTGACATTAGCTGTTGGCGTCTGCTCGTTCTTATCCAAATGCTTTATTCACCAGCCCTGCTACTGAAGTGATGCTGAAAACAAGCTGATGTGACGAGTCAGAAACCCAAATCCAAGGGATTTGTTTTCCCATAGGGCAAAAAGAAAAGGGTGCAATAAACACAATAATAATTTGTATGAATGCCTGTGCAGTAGTTGTCTTACTTGGCAAGTCAGTGTAAACAAGACCTATTGTGCAGTAATGTCAGAGAGTGAGCTGTGCCATTTTCCCTGGGCTGGCCCATAAAAGACTCATTAGGGCACTTCAGACGTATTTGCACTGCAAGGGGCTGCCATTAAACACATCACAAGGCCTAATAAATGCATTATTTAAAAGCTGTGCTCCAATTACTAATTGATTAGAGTCGAGCGCCTCATCAATAACACAGAAGCGGCCCCTTCAAATCAAAATACGCATGATTTATACATGAAAGGATTTTAAAAGGGATAAGTTCTCAGCTAATGAATCATAAATGTTTTAAACATCCAAATTTTGCTCATGATGTGGAAAAAATTGAGGGGCTGTCAGAATGGGTGTGTGTGTGTGTGTGTGTGTGTGTGTGAGTGGGTGGGTTGAAGAAAGAGAGCTTTGGAGTTTTGAAATGTTCTCTAAAGACACCAAAACACATCGCTTCCACTGGGGAATCAGCATCAGCGGGACAAAAACAAGGCATGAAGCAACACTTCAGTCAAACATGACAAGTTTTTACACAAAGTGTTTAAATCCACAAAAATGTGAAATTACTCGAAAATGGCCTGCATTTTGTATTGAGACAGTTGTCCCTGTAGGCGTAGCACTCTTGTTACTGGATGCAATGGGTATTTTAGCACATCAGTGCAATATTTATTAAACAATTATTAAACTAAAATGTATGCTTAAACGTGTCATGTACAATTGAGATAAATTATTCAGTAACAGCCTCGATGCGTATTCATATTTTAACTTGGCAGAAAAGAGAAAAAGGCCATAAAATACTATTTGGAGTATTTCTCTACTCAAATATTCACAATATGTGACATACGTGTCACATTTGTACTATGGGAGGTCTTGAGCAGTTAAAGGGTTCAATGCGTACATGTAGAAGAGACATTGCAGCGTATTCTTCCAGCGTATTCTTTCTGCCGTTGTGCATATTGCTCATCGCCCTTGTGATCAGAGCATGGCTGCGTACCTGGCAGAAAACAAAGAGTATCAAGACTAGCACAATATAAAACAAAAAATAATCAAAGGCCTGCGTCCCACATGAGCAGTAGGCCCCGAGGAGAGCCCAGAAAATGAGTAGAAAGACCTCACTGCAGATATCAAACTGAATAGAAAATAAAGAGAGTTTAGCATTATTGTCATCCACGCAATTCTTGCATGCATTCTCTTCTGCCGCTGAATGTTCAATACACACTGAATCATTTATAAATTCTATTGATTTTAAATGTTATGATACTTCAGCCAGTTAAATTATGCAGCAAACCAAGTAAACGTTAATTGAATAGACTATCATCACATAAACTGGCTAAATGGGAGCTTAACCTCCGCTGTGTGCTTCAAAAACATCAAGGCAAAAAAAAGAAAATAACCGAAGACACAGATTCCTCAAAAAACAGGAAATTTAAAAACGGTGGTAGTTCACCCCAAACAAAAAATACGTACAACAAACTGTATGCAATTTAAGCAACACGGCTTAAATTGCATAGCCGTGTTGCTGACAACATAGATGTGCATAAAACAAGATTGTAAACCACAGAGGCTCGCACATGCAGCCTAAGATTAATCATAATCTGTTGATTTATTAACTCATTAATTCAGGCAATATTTTTATCTCTGAACCAAAACAAATAAGCTGGTGACTTACATATGATCTGGAAACAAACATTTGATAATGAGTATTTTAGAGGAGTGGTGCATTACTGGATCTTTTGGACTTACTGCAATGATCTTCCCTCATTTGGTGGCTTCAAAGCTCATGAATAAGCTTTGCCAAATTTTAAAAATCTCAAAACTGAGTGATTTAAACCCCTAAATAAAATCACAAATGTGTGCTGCACCCTCTTAAAGGAACATGTTTAGTAGAAATCAGATAATGTTCTCAGAGCTTGAAGATGCTTGCTTTACCTTGTCAAAAAATGTAAGTCCTTAAACATAACCTTTGAACATTTTAAATCTGTCCTTGTTCTTTGATAAACACAATTTAAACATTTTTTGTTTGTCAAGAAGATATTTGCATAAATGTTATGCACACCCCAGAAAACGTAGAACTTTTCCTTTCATTACAATTGTGATCTCTTTTGTGCAACTTGTTGCTGGGACAAGTCTATCAATCATAGAACAATACAGAGATAAAAAGGGCAAATAACAACACAAATTCACAACTTCAAGAGATAAAATTTAAGTTACATGCATTTCTTGGGATGAAGGAGAAAACTCATTTGGTGAAAAATCCTTTTTTGGACATTTTTTTGAAACTAA
The DNA here is from genome assembly GCF_002775205.1 of Xiphophorus maculatus. Classification (NCBI taxonomy): domain Eukaryota; kingdom Metazoa; phylum Chordata; class Actinopteri; order Cyprinodontiformes; family Poeciliidae; genus Xiphophorus; species Xiphophorus maculatus. The sequence continues at coordinate 23,444,257 of NC_036454.1, forward strand.
TTTTAATATCTACAATGTAATGCTGTTTTATCCAAACTCATTTCAAATCATGTGTGCTGCACGTAAATTAGTAACTGCATATATTCTTAGTTTCCCTACACGTGTTTTAGTGTAGTCTCTTTTCTTGAGAAGGGTTTTCTTGTGCAACATCAGTTCTCTATTTTATTAACAAGCTCAATGATGCTCAGAAAAATATTCAGATTAGTTGAAATCATTTCATAAAGCTGATTTTGGTTCTTATGGGAGTGCTATGTGGTCTTATTGGAGAAGTTTTATTACTTGATGTTGCATAATGGAGTTGGAGAGATTTATGTTTTGCTCACAACCACTTTCTATATATCATAGACACACACTTATACTACACACTGGCAGTGTGTAGTATAAGTGTGTGTCACTAATTAAACGTCACTAATTTAAGGAGGTTTTCTTGAATGCAGAATATTCAAAATCCTTCTTCATTCAAATTGTTGTTTGTAATTTGAGAAAATGGAAAAAACATGTTGAGGGTATATATTTTTTCTTTTACCAAACATCCTAGAGTACACATATACAGTATATATATGTATACTGTATATACTGTATATATATACACACTTGGTAAGGGAGATAGGATTGAGTCTGCTTCTCATGTTAATCTCATAATAATTACAAATCCCATAGTTAAGGAGATAAAGGTGACAGTCATGGTAAAAATGAAATAAACTCTATACCAATTGGAGATATTATACATTAGAACATCATTGCCATAGAGTTCTAAAATTGTGACAAAAATACTAAAGATCAACAAAACCATGTGATATATACTGTATTTTTTGTTTAGCACAGACTAGTAAAAAATGTCGATTGAATCGTTATACCCCCGAATCCACACCACAATTCAATCCCTTTTAGAACAAGGTTTTACAACATGTGGTGCCAATCTAAAACACGTGTGGAGAAACTTTGTCCCAGGGGTTGTTCTTTTATACTTGGCTGCGCCTCAATAAAATTTGCAAGTCTTTGCTTATATACTGCTCTGTTAAGAATCTACACATCAGGCTGAAGATTGGACTTGCCATAACTTGCTCCTCTGATTGGAGTTTTGTTGTATTCTCTGGTTTCAGTGAAGCTTCAGCTGTTGTACTTTGGCCATAGATATTGTTGTAGATTATTTTGCTCTATGGAGATATTTATATTTGTCCAAGTGCAAAACCAGTTCAGGTTGGTATGGAGTAATTGTATTGTATATTTTGTGTTTGGTTTTCTAAGATGTGGAATTTTGTATTAGTGGCAACATTTTAGCATTCTTAGACCTAAATATATGTTTGCTTTAATTGCCATGTTCTTCTAGAGATCCAAAATACTCTCAGCTCAAAGTAACTCATGCTCTTTTTCAACCATTTTATTACAAGTGCATCTCAGTAAGTTGGTATAGAGTTGAAAAGTTTTATTTATTTCAGTATGACTGATAAATAGCACTATATTAGACAATATTGGTACATTTGTTCTGTTAATTTAGAGCACGTGTCAAACGAAAGGCCCGTGGGCCAAATGTGGCCCTCTAGACTCCAAATTACATGAATAAGTCCCTCCAGTTTTTCAACAAATCTGCAAAACTCACTCAATATTCACACAAAATCTACAAATTCCCACAGGTTTTCCTGATTTTACTGCAAATCTTTCCTCACAATTGGTCAAAAACATTGGGTTTAAGTGACTGCTGCCTCAGTCTTCCTTGATGTCAAATTCTAGTCCCTGATCGATAGGGCGATTAATAAAAAGTTACATTTAACATCATACATTAGCACAAATATAAACATTCTTTATAAATATTTCTAAATTAGCACAACAAAATCTGTGATCTTGATTGTTAAAAAACCCACAAAATACAATCACAAAATCGTGGATGGACTGATCAGTGTGAAAAGACGTTCAATATCATTTTATTTTAACCCTTTAACTGCCTACTCGACCATATGATTTAGCACATTTTGAGTCTCTATATCTCAATATGAGGAGTGCCTAACTTAGCTTAACCTGATTGAGCCATCTCTGCCGCTTGGTTGAGGTACGATATGCTAAAGAAATCCACTGGAGGGCACTGTTTCTTTAAATAGTATTCTTCTTCTTCCCCTCTCCAACCAGGAAGTCAGAAACACAAAAATCTGTCACAAATATCGACTGGTTGTGGTAAAACTTTGAAAGGTAGAAATAGGTTTCTGGCATATAATAGTGTTATAGACCTTACTAAACAGAATTATGTTACTTGATACCACCTAAAAAGCTAAATTAAAGGTCTAATAATTTTTTTAAAATATGCTTGACCAAACGGTTGATTTGTCACTTTATGGTAAATGTTGCAAATTAAGCTAATGTAGTTAACATTTAATTTTTTTGCTATAAAATCAAAAGTAATTGTCATCTATTGGTGTAAATATGAAACAATGTGTTATTACAGTGTTATACACTAAGAATAATTATAACATCATTATCTTACAAAATAATTTTTGTGACTTTCTGAGTTGATATTAGCAAATATGGTAAAATTTTAGAATAAATGTGGGGAAATCATAATTTTCACAACTACTAACTAATTTTAACTTTTCAATCACCACTAGAGGGACACTAAATCCTTCTATGGTGCAAAGCCACGCACTCTTCTCGCCCTTGTACCAGAAAATCCTTAAGAATCTGATTGTCATCTAAGTGATGATGACCAAGTAGACGATCCTGATTATCAGCCCACACAAGCAGATGATACTGGAGACAGCTCTTCTGAATCCCTGGATGAAGAGGAGGCTCCCTGAAAAAGCAGATCTTCTACACAGCCACCTCGTAAAAGGAGCCGGAAAGGGAAACACACACTAAAAACTGTTCCCTTGGAGCAGCCAAATGACAACGCCGACCCAAGTTACACCCCAGGCCCCAACAAAAGCACAAGAAGAATCTGGAAGCAGGAAGACATTGATGAGTTCCAGGTTCTTAATTCAAGATTTGAACCCCTTGAAGCTGTGCCCTCACCCTTCCAGTATTTCAAAATGCTCTTCACTGATGAGATGATTGAATATATCGCACATCACACCAATTTGTACTCTGCTCAAGAGTTGGGGGATCCAATCAAGACTAGTCCTGAAAAGATAGAGCATTTCCTAGTGATCCTTCTTTTTATGGGTGTTTTCAATTTCCCATCACTGGAGGACTACTGGCACCGTGAATCACGCTTCGACCTGATCACTGACATCATGCCAAGGAGGAGATTCCAGCTGTTACGGCGATACATTCATTTATGAGGGAAATGTAGTCTGTGTCCAAAAGGAGTGTCCAGGTGGAAATGTGAGAAATGTAATGTCTTCCTGTGTTTGAATGCAAACCAGGAATGCTTTAAGTTATATCACCAGAGGTAAAGTGCATCTAATGCACAAAAAGAATGCTGTTTTGCAAACACATAGATAAGGTTGGAAAGGTGATGTTTTAATATGTTTGGTAATGTTTTTTCTGTGTTTGCCATGTTTTTTCAAAGTTTAAATGAAAACAAGTAACACTAGTTCAGTCAATCCTCCAGATACGTGACACTTGTGTCCCAAAATACATGCTGTTGCACCAAAACAGAAAAGGTGTGCTGAGATATAAAAGCAACAAATGTTTCTATTGTTCTGCAGTATTTTCTTTTCCTTTTTGAATGTAAAAATGAATATTTTGCACTGTTACCTATAATCAGAAGTGGATTGAATGTGAGAATTTTGTGCTGTTGCACTTTAATACAGATACAGTCAAGATGGGAAGATTAAAAATGCAATATTCCCTTGTTCGACGCAATATTTTCCTTGGTTGAAATTAAAACCAGTGTTTTGTGGCATTTTGACAGAAATAAACTGTATCCAATGCCCCAGACATTTTTTGTTGGTTATTTCTTTATAAATTAGCATTTTATTTTAATTTATCTACTGTACTTGGTATTTTTATTACATCATATACTTAAACCATCAAGTGACATCTCAACTGTTTGGTAGAGATCAATATTTTAAAAACCACAGGGTCTGTTGGAAAAAATTTTTTTGATTGTGTATATGAGTCACCCTAGGGTAAAAGAAATGCAAAGAAAAAAATTTTCACAGGTTTTTTTCTTGGTGTGGTTGTTAAAGGGTTAAGAAACACTTCTTGAAAGCTGAAACAAACAGATATTTATTGACATTTTGAACATTGGTTTTATCGATACATTCTGGCCCTTTAAGAACATTCAAAATTTTGATATGACCCAAAATGAAAATGAGTTTGACTCCCCTGATGTAGAGGATTCTAGCACAGTAAAAAATGCTGGGTTATTTTCATAACCCAACTTCTGGGTAAGAGATGCTGGGTCATATGTTGGGTTACTTTGACCCAATATTGGTTCAAAAGTAGTGACCCAGCGGTTGGGTTGACTTTTTTTTTTTGTTTTAATGAACTCCACTTAACTGATTCTGTTAGGTTTCAGGTTCAGTTGACTCAACACTTTACCCAATTGGTTGGGTCAAAAACAGTTTGACCCAACCAATTGGGTAAAACTCCATTGCCCTCTTCACAAACCTCCATTTTCAACTGGACTGTGACCTGATCAGACAACACTGGATTTCTCAATTCAAATAAAACATGGTAAGTTACAATATCATGGCATAATATTTTTTAAAGTTTATAGGGTTATTGTATTCTTCATATACTACAGATTTTTTAAATTAAATTTATGTAACTTTAATTTAATTATTTGATTTAACCTATCATCTTCGTTGATAGGGTAATGTTTTTGAAATAATTCATTTAATTCAAAGATAATTTATCCAATTTGGTTTAAAAAAAAGGTGAGGGTGTGGGAGGGAGAGATAGCGCTTTGCCCCCCCCCCTGGTTTTCGCGGGCCTCGTTCACTAGCGCGCGCAAAGGGTGGTAGCTTAGCCAGAATGCTAATAACGGATCTATAGCGACAAGTAGGGACTGGAGGCTTTGCAGTAGCGGTGTCCGAAGCGATACAGGCTATACAGGTATTCATAGTAATATATCAGTAATATAACTGTTAAATGCCATTTTCATTAAGCCTTTTATTTCTTACTGAACACACTATGCTATGCTATTATACGGTTAACCTGGGTGAAACCGATTGAGGCAGTGGAGAAGAAAAAAAAAAGTATGCACCAGCAATGGCAGAGGAGGGGAAGCTAAAGTTGGATAATATGCTTTCTGTCAAATAAAAGTAACTTTTACAGATTTCTAGTGAAGATTTAACTATGTAACAATAAAATATCTGCTCGATTTATTGAAATATCTCTTAATTTAAAAGTGCTCCGACATGTTTGGAGTCGTCCCCACCGGTGTTCTGTCAGATCAGCACACTCTGCGATGGCATATGCTTAACACAAACTGACGGCTATATGTATCTGTCATTACCATATGATTTTATGTAAGCAGCAACATCATCATGACGCAGAAATTAGATAATGCGCACGTATGTTATTCTGGCCATTATTAGCCACCGAGGTGGAATTAAAAACATACAGTTATTAGTGAAAACAGCTGGATTAACTTTTGGGTTTACACAGATCTGCTTCATGTTGTCAGGTATCAGGTTGCGCTGGTGAAAACAAGACTGAACAGTGTGATCTCTCCTGGTGTCCCAAAAAGTGATGTTTTACATTTGTTCAGGGTTATTAGCTGCTAAACATATAGTCAATGTCCTATTATTTTTTCTTATTTGCTGTGAAATATTTGGTGATTGTCCTAAATAAAATATTTTTGCACACATTGTACAGGTTATTTTCCACATAGGAAAAAAATGACTCAAATTGTATCACTTTTTTCCCTGAAAGATCTGAAAGATGGATGAGTTTGTAAAACAGAAGCTGACTGAATGGAAACTTTCTGACCTAATCCCTGCTTTTGAAGGTAGGTTAAGTATATACATGTGTGTGTGTGTGCGTGTGTGTGTGTACTTAAAAGCATGCATTGGCAGGAATTCTTTGGATTGAAAATATTAATATGTAATTTCTAATATATTTCAGCTGAAAACATTGATGAAGAAAGCTTCTTTCTTTTGGATGCTAACTGCCTGACATCCCTGATTCCTCACCTTGGTCCTCGTCTGAAATTTCAACGTCATTTTGCAAAATTTCTTGAGGTATGCTTTGAGTCATAGGACAAGACAAAATGGGATATGTGTGTTTTAAATGTGGGATGTCTTTAGGACATAACATAAGGAATTTTTTTTCTCACCTAAGAGTAATTCATAACACATATTCAACTTCAAGATATGTCCAGTGTGCTCAAAGTGAGCACACTGGACATCTAGCCCTAAAACAACTGAAGATGCTGATCCTACACCACATGCTGAATTAGAGAGTGGAGTTTCTTCTGTTGGAAGAGCAGCATTTGTAAGTTAAGCTGCACAATCAACCTTTCCTACATAACATATTGACATCCATTCTTACTAATTAAAATTAAAAATGACACATCTCATCTTTTCTTAAATTTCTAAGAATATTAAACTGCAGCTAAATAACAGCTATTTTATTTTTCACTATTTATCTGTAGAACATCCGTGAGATCCTCAGTGCCTCCCCTGAAGGTAGACCTGTGGTTATCAGTCTTGATGGAAATCAGCATATATCCATTCGTGAAAGACGGTGCATGGTCAGAACACTTGTGTCACACCTGATGGATCAATATGGAGAAAAGTGAGTATTTCTTGTAAAAACTGGATCAATTAGGTTGTTTTTGTAACATTTTGCTCTTGGTCAGAACATTAACGGCATTGTGCAGTGCTCACCTAAGTAAAATTTCTCCAGTAAGAAGTCTTAAAGTATGTGTTGGGCTAATAAAAACTGGATTTTTTGGAAATTGTTTGTGTTTTAAGGTTTCTGCTCTATGTTTTAATCTTACAATAACTAATTAAAATAAAATATTTTACTTGCCTGTCTTACTGAGTGTAATTTTTTTTGTTTCCAGCCCATCTTCAGACACTAAAGCAATTCTGGCATCTTCGATTGTGGACCAGTTTCCATGTTTAAGAGACAGCCATGGCACAGGATATGTAAGTTTTCACACTTCAGAGAACTAGCACACAAGTACTTCAACAACTTGCACAATGGTTAGCATTAAATATCATTGTAACTATGGTGTTTGAGCTTTGAGTTGTAGGTTTAATAAAAAATTTGGACATTAAAACAGAAAGGCTAACATTTAACTTTTATATTTCTTTTGTTAAAAATGTTCAGGACGCCTGGTTTACCTGCGGAAGACAACACAGGCCAGCAACTGGCTTTCTGGAGGAGCGTCTCCGTAATGTAAGGAAAAGGCATCAACCAAGGAAGAAGATGCTTTCAGCCCCAGAAGCTCCACCAAAAAGATCAAGTTTGCCTGGTACTAGCACATAGACTTTTTCCAAGCCCTATTGTTTTGAGCAGCAATCTAAGCTCTTATTGCTGTGAATTACCTCACTTTTTTTTTCTTTTAATTCCTGTAATATTTTTTTCCCCACAGAACCAACCATCAGTGCTGAGCGTGCCATCCAGATGACAGAATGGCTAAAAAATAACTTCTGGCCCGCAGACCAGGTTGTCCAATACATGCGGGAAACTGCAGTATATCGCGCAGGATGGATCCGCTCAAGTGGGACAATCCCAATGCAGCAGATTTTTGCAGAGTTCCCACGTTTGTTGGACACACCAGGGATGGTGAGGTTATACCTCATATTGAGATCAGTTAAATGTTAAACAATAAACTGCAATACCATGTGAAAATGTACAATTACAATCAAACTCAAAATGTCAAACTACCCAGAACATACATTTGTAGCATCCATGAAAGGTTGAATGTAATAGTTCATTTCACTTTTACATTTGATTTGTATTTTTGTCTTTTCTGATTGTTAGATTTTGCAGGACTTTGCCGTTTTATATCCACAGTCTTGTGGAAAACTGACAGAGAACTGGAACACCTTGTTCTCATCAAAGGTCATTCGCATGGGGAAGAAGGAGGAGAGCGGTCTTCTGCCTGAGATTGAGTTGCTTCCACAAGGTATTGAAGCTCAAAAGGAACATTTTCTGAACTAATTTTTTTCTCCTGTGGCTCTTTTTTGATTGTGTAGCATTTTAATCTGAGTTTTGCTTTGACAGACAAACAAGGTGACGTGGCACTGCAGCTGCTGCCAAAACTCCTCCCTGCTGTTCCCTACAGAGTTGGGCGAAAGGTGGTCAGACCCAGCAACCTTGAAGTCCAGCAAGCCTTCATTGATGTCCAGCCAGTAAGTTCATGTCAGAATGAGTTCTTTGCTGTTTAAATGTAGTTGAAACCAGAAGTTTAAAACAAATATGCTTTTTTTCCCTCACTGTTCTCCCTGTCATTAATCTGGAATTTACCAAGTCCTAATTGACGTGAAATAAGAATTTTAATGTCATATAACACGAGACAGCGTTGACCAAAAATATGTCTTTTTATATAGTATAGTATATGTAAACTTCAAATGCAAGGGTCTTTTGATAATGTATCAACCAAAAATCATATAAGAATTAGTCAAAAAGTATTAGTGGGGAATGTTCCTCCTTACCTTTAAATGACTAATGGCTTCCTTTCTGCTTTTTCCACACACCAGATTGGGACAAATATGGTGGAATATCTTGGAAGTACAGCAACAGAGCATCCACGTGTTCTCATGCTTGGGGACAGGTATTGTTGTTCCCAAGCATTTGTCGTCATAAATGGAACTGCTTTGGAATATCCATCTCTTTTGGGGGCCGTTGATGGCTGTTTCAAATCATTCTTTGTTTTTGATGTGAGTTATCCGAAGTCGTGTATCCAGATTTGGGATTTTCTCCAAACTGTGATATATGAAATCCCAGGAAACGAGTCACCCCCGATAAAATTAATGAGGGCACAGTTGGAGGCCATGGAAGAATAAATGCAATTCTTCAATAACCCTTAAATAAGTTTTAAATGTTCTGATTGAAAAACCTTCTTTGTTACTATGTTACTATTTTTTTTTACATTTCCTTCAAACTCTTTTGATGAAAATATTTCGTTGTGTACACCAATAAAGTTAAAAAAGGGTGCAGATTTAATCAATTGTTTATATGTAACTTTTACATGTCTGTATTAAAAATTTCATGTATGTTGGAATGTATAACATTTGCAAATAAAAGTTATTTTGAGCTAATCTGAATGTTTTTAGTTAAATTTTTATAGTGAATTTTAAAGTAGAAAAGGAAAAAAAAATTAAAAATAAAAATATGGTGGTAAAATGACCCTTTTAATGGGTAATAAATTTCAACCCAATATTGAGTCATTTTAACTTTGGGCAGTGGTCAATTTAACCCAAGCTTTAGGTTGCAGCTATGACCCAATGTGCTGGGTCAAACCCTCAACCCAACCCAGTTGAGTTAAAACAACCCAGCGTTGGGTCGGTCCATATATGACCCAGCGCTGGGTTACGTATTGGGTTATTTTCAACCCAGCAGTTTTTACTGTGAGCTTACAGCTACTAAAACCCCGAAAATTCAACTTTTTTTTCGGAACATTAGAATACATAAAACCAATATAATTTGATGTTAAATACAGAGATATCAGCATTGTGCGACAATAGTTTGGCTTTGCTATGAATACCCATCAATAACAGTGATGGTCAGTTATTTATGATGTTTTGGATTTTTAATCACCACCTGATTTTCAGGAATATAGCCAAGCATCTCCTAATCTCTGCCAGTTATTGTTCAATGAATACAAGCCTGATGAGGCGCTATTAAAGAACAATAGATAAGAGTAAATTTGCACAAAGGTATAAACAAACAGCACAGCATACACAGAATAAACACAGACAATTTCTCTTCAAAACACAAAACCTTATTAGCACAATACTTCACCTATCCTAATTTCTTGAAAATAACTGTATACTTGATGATTCTGACTCAAGGTGAGCTGGGTACTTACAGCAGTAAATATAGTTTGGAGTCAGGCACTTGCAGCAGTTCCCCAGTGCTTCACAGGGCCCACACTTTGTGTATCAAAAGTTTTTGATACACTTTGTAAAAACCCACACCTACCTGAATGGACCTCTCATTAATCTACTTGTGCATGTTTTCAGCTGTGAGAGGTAGGAGTACCCAGAGAAAACCCATGCTTGCAGAAAAAGCACATGCAAACACCACAGATTTGAATACAAAACCCTTTTTGCAACATAATTATCAACTCTACAACAGTCCATCATCTTACTCACTTGTTGTGTTTCTAATTGTATCATCATAAGCTTTACTATTGTCATACTAATCAATGCTTATACATATTAGTCAGGCACTGATACAGATAAGCTTTCAATTTCACATGATAGCAATTCTGAAAGTGTAATTTTCCATACAAACTCAGTTTAGTTACTTTTTACACAAATACAATGTTAAATGACAAATGTTTTAAAAAAAAAAAAAAAACTCTTCTAGCCAGAAGCTGTTGGACATTTAAAATGCAACCTATTGTCCACGTCAGGACGTTCAGCTCACTGAGTTGACAGGCTGGAAGGAGTTTGAGGAACAGAGGTGAGACAATCGTTGGGCATTGCCTGAACCTTTAGAGGCCCTGCTGCTGTGTACTTCAGTGGTCAGAGCATTCAGACGTGAATGTCTCAGTATCAACCAGCCTGAATACATATGAACAGTCAAATATGAACAAGCTTTACATCAAGGTGCACCTGTCAGTCTTGAGTGCATTTGGGAGAGGAAAGACGACTAAGCTGCTCAGGAGAGGTGTAATCACTGATCAAAATAATAAAAAAAAGGTTTAGTATCTCTTTCTCATATGTTACCTCGACATAGCCATAGTTGGAACGCAAAACAAGCGTAGATTTATAATTGTGGTTTATTGTTACATTTATAAACATATCTGCATATTTACCTGGTGTGCAGTATACTCAGAACCTTCTTGCAGCTAATTTTCAATTCGATTTAGGTCTGAACTTTGACTGGACCATTCTCACACATGAATATGCATTGATCTAAAACAGTCAAAGGAAATTTGCCCTGTATTTTGAGGGTTATTGTCTTACTAGAATAAGACAATAACCCTCTAAAGGGTTTTGCAGACCAATGACAGGATTCTTCTGTCATCCATTTTCGCATCAACTCTCAACAGCTCCTTTGTGTCTGTGTCGTCACGGAGTGGTCGGCTAATTGTTAGCCTGTTCACAGTGTCTCCCACCTGAACTAAAAGTCTCCACAGCTCCTTGTCTGCCTCCTGGCTGCTTTTTCTTAGTGGGACTCCACAGCTGTATTTACACTGTGATTAAATTGCAGTGAATTTTATGCTATTTATTGTTTAGGAAACTAATGGCAACTAGTTGTCTAAGTAATTTTATTTAGAGGTATGAGGATAAAAATAGTTTTACACAATATATGCCACATATATTACAATTACAATTTTTAATTTTAAAACAATTTGAACGCTACTTTTTGTTAGTGTGTCACAAAATTTTATTAAATGCAATAAAGTTTGTGTTATGTAAGAAAATGTAAAAAAATAAAAATGTCCATGCGTTTTTGTTTTTTTTTGCAAGGCACTGGATATGGACTGGTGGCAGTGGTGGAAGATTCGCTTGCCAACTAAGCTCTGTGACTATCTTCCATGGCAGCTAAGACGTCCTTGCACAAGTCACACTGCGACAGCCAGAAGATGTCTTAGGTCTGGCTTTAATGATTTTTGTTAAACAGGGTACTGAACACAAAGCTGCTAAACTAAACTAATAAAGATTTCAAAGAAACAATCCAAAGAAGATGACTCCATTGGTGTCAATACTGATGAAAGCAGGATACTAGAACTTCCATCTCTGGAGATTTAGATGCAGCTGGTTCACAGAATCAACTAAGTGCATCATGCCCCAGGGGGTTGTCACTTTGCAATGAAGAGAGAGGTCTAAGGCAACGATGAAACCTCCCAGCAGCCACTGCGGCACCCCATGGAAGCTAATGCTAATCGTCAGTGCTGGTGTTTCACCCCCTCCTACCCACTGTCAGCTTACTGAGCTGGCTCCGCATCACCAGGGAGCTTCATACACAGCCATGCTCCCCGACAGCAAGCGTCTCACAGGGACACACAAAGAAAAGCAGGATGGATGGAGGATGATCCTGCTGTGGATACATAGAAAAACGTAGACATATGCATAACCCATCTGCGTGTGTACATGGCACGCACACACATTTTATGATGACACTAATGTGCGATAGTTCTTTAAATATAGGCAAATCATTTATCTGCTTGTGAGGCGAACAGGGATGAGCCTGTTGAATATGGTAATTCCCCACTGTATTAGCCTTCAGAAGATAGCTTATATAGTGTGTAAATGTGTGAAATATGTGCATGTGTGTATACTGTAAGTATTTACTCTAAACCTTGTTGCTCTTCAGGTCTTGGCGCCTGGGCTGTACCTCTTGTTTTACTGTGTTGCGGGAACTGTTGGCACACCTGCTATCTGTCCCTGCTTGTGTTTGCTTATTCAGGGAGAGAAGCTATGCTCTGTGTGGATTGTCCGAGGATGTCCCGGGATGTTTGCATTGCTGTGTTTACGTGTCTGCAGCACAGTATATTTATCTGTGGGTGTGCAAGATTTATCCTGAAGACTGTTTGTGTAGATTTCAAACGGGTTTATTTTTGCTTCAGTCATGGCTGCGTGCGTTAGCTATAATGTAGGATATTGGCTGTGTTGCAACACTGTGTTTTTGGTTTTTTTAACTCGAGTTTGACATTTCTTTTTTTGAAACATTTACTGAGAAATTTTAGTTTTTATGTCTTTTTAATGCCTTGGGTAGCTCCAGTGCGCTATTAAAATATTCACACCCTTTGAATTTCTTTCATATTTTGTCACGTCACCATTGTGTTTAACGCAGTTTATTGGGATTTTTTGCGATAGACCAACACAAAGCTGGGGAAGGAATACAGGAGACATGTTGGAAATGAAGTTGTTGAGAAGTATGAATAAGGGTAAAGTTATAAATTATAACATCCTAACTCTGGAGGAGCTACAGAGGCCGAACTAATACTGCCCTTCACCCCAACACTATCTCCCCCAATGACACATAGTGGTAGCAGTGTTGTGCTGTGAGGATGCTTTTCACGAGGGGAGTAATTTTAATTAAACTAAATTCAGGGCAATCTTGAACAAAACTCTCTCTGATGCTGCAAAAGACTGGAGAGTGGTGATCCTTCATATATAGCCAGAACTACTTTGTTACTTTGGCTCAGGCAAAGTCTGGACCTAATTACAATTCTGAATATTTGTCACAATTTAAAAAATTCTCCTCACATAGTATGCTCTCAGTCCAATCTGACTGAAGTGTTTTGCAAAGAAAGGCATTCATTTCTGACTGCAGATGTGCAAAGCTGGTGTAGGCATATCACAAAAGACTTGCTCCTGTAATTGCAGACAAAAGAGGATTCTGCCAAACTCGGAGTCAGAGAGGCAGGTCTATAAATGCCAGCCACACTTTTTAAAGTTGTGCTTGCAAAACATTTTGCGAATAATTTTCTGTTTGCCTTCCACTTCATAGTTAACGTGAATGTGCTTCACGTTTTTGAATTGTAAGAAAAATTTGATTTAATATTTTCAATAATTTAATAAATTTTAATAAATACATAAAGGTTTGTGGTTGTGATAATGGCTGTGACTACTTTTACAAAGCTCTGTAAGAAGGACAAGGGAACTATTGTAACAAAGCACTGCTTTTTTACAGGAATCTATTACATTTACTCCAGATATGAAGACTTCTGGAGTAACTTTACTTTTTTCCCTCCAAAGGAAAGTGCCTTGGAAGTTGAATTCTGCAGATTATTATACTCAGACAGCAGAGTCCTCTGAAACACGGTGCCTATAGTGGTTCATATAGATGGGAAGTGACAGAGGTCAGGAATCGAGGAGGTGCCTGTCTTATGTGACTGTACCTTTAACCTCACGTCCTCATAATAAGGGGTAAGGACTCTGTTTTGTCACTCTGAGGTCAGGTGATAGTACAGCTGGCTCAGGCTAAGACAAGTAAACTGCACTGACTAAACTGCAGACAAAAGATGATAGCATGACAAACAAAGCAAACCACGATACACACATGTATACACAAGGGGATGAAACAAAACATATATTTTCCATGTTGTCCTCGATAATCCTCTCCCTCGAGAACCCAGAGCCATATTCATGCTTGATCTTTTTTTTTTTTTTTTTTTTTTGTCGCGTCTTCCCAAGTCCCCTCAACATAGCAGCAGGCATGCATTAAGGCAAAGGCCGAGAAATGGAGAGATGCCAAGCAGCCAAAAGGAACATTACTCATCAGGGTCATGCTCCACTGCACAAAACACAATCCCCCATATATCATCATAACTGCCACCCAATGACAATTAAAATTGAGATGGCAAGAAGTAGAAGAGGGCTCTTTAATTTAACATCCAATTATTACAAGTTATCACCCCTTGATCAATGTAATATAACAGACAAGCAATGTTGCATGTGACACAAGAGATGGAGGCATTAATGGGGTGAGGTGGAGGGTGGTGGTGGTTTTCTGTGATAGTCGAGTTGGGCAGACTGTGGTTGGTGGGTGGGGAAAATGTAAATGGCAGAGGGATAAATAAATATCTTGCCTTTTATGATTTTATGAGTCACCCAGCACCTTTACCTGAGAAACAGTAAGAAAAAAAAAACATAAATAGATACTGAACACGATCATATTTACATACTAGAAAAGCTGAAGGCTGTGTATCATGGAATATATGAACCATATTAAAGCAAAATGCAGCACATTATGAAAGCTACTTGTTAACCAGATTTTGGAAGGGTTTTTTTCTTTTGTACCTTTCTTTATATTTGTGCAACTTTAGCATTTTACTGAATTGAATCTTCTTACGCTGCCTGTGTATTAGTACCACTAGAACTAATTTGCATTGCGCCATGTTTCAATCATTAACACTCGTTCATTTGTACTGGAATTTTACGTGGCAAACTAAAAAAATAGCAGAATAATTGTGAGGAGGAACATTAATATTATGACTTTTGTTTTACAAATAAAATGCTGAAAATTTGGATGTTCAGTTGTTTCAGCAATCAAGCCCTTCTTAAGCGCAACAGATTTTTGCATATTTTCACCAGTGTTGTTATGGCAGATTGAGGTTAGATTTTTTTATTTTGTTTAATTTTAACAACATGTTTCTTCTTACTGGAAACAATTGTAACATTTAGTAATGGCCCAGCCACAGTACCAAACCTGAATCTGATTAAGGCACCTAAGGACTAAAGTGACGGTAAAAGGCGGAAACTGTTCATTAAAAACTGTTCATTAAAAACTGTTCATTAAAAGTAAATGTTAAAATGTCATGATTGCTGTAATTCTAATAACGAATTTGTTATGGTAATTGACAATTCATAAATAGTTTTGAACAAGCCATTTAAAAAAAAATAAAAAAATTCCTTCAAAGTTGATGCTCCTCTTACCTTCATACATTATCTTATTAGAGATACCTGTCTGATTTTCTATCAGAAACAAACTTCTTGGTTTAATAAAATTAATATATTAGCCTGGGTAGTCATAACTTCATATCCTGCCTTTCAATTTGAGTTCTGTGAAATCTTCTGTATATTAATTCTGAGCAAGTCTGCAAAATGGCATCCCTGCATCAGTACTATTGATTATTTTTGTGCCACAGCAATAAACCAGCTTGACCTGTGTTGGAGTTACGTTGCCACTGGAGATAAAGTCATAAAACAACAGCCTGTGCCAATAAATGAGCATGTTTACTACACTGATGTATTCAAGCAATAGAGATATTATTTCTGGGCTCCTAATAAGGCTTGACACAGACATGTACAGTTCCCCAGGATTATCCATAAAGGTTGGTAACTTATTATAAGGGGATCATCGTTACCCTAACTACTGTTACTAATGAGGCAATTTAGTGCAGTGATGTGCATGATTCTCAGGACTGCAATAATCATAAAGACTGAGGAAATATTGGGCCTTTACTGTCTCAGAAGCTGGAAACCAGCCAGAACTTAGCAAACTTTATCCCCTTGCATTAACTGGAGAATATTAAAGCCTGTAAGCCTCTCAGAACATAAAGTAAAACAAACATACTTGACTCTCCATGGAAAAGCATGGCAAAGATGACTAAAATCCATTTAGTAATTAATTAAATCTGCATATCAGTATTAGCAACCATTAGCATAATGTGTTAATGCTGAATATACAAACTCATATCCGCCTTCCAGATCGATCTGAGGTATAAAGCAGAGTGGAATAATCAAAACAGGCCTTAAAGCCTTCAAATCCTAATTCAAATATATATGCTAATTAATCTGGATTAATGTATAATTTATGTAAATTATGAATGTGCTTTTAGCACCCTTGTTATTGTTGATTTGCTAAAAGTGGGCAGCAGGAGCACCAACAATGCCAAAATGGTAAAGTTTTTATCATATTTATTTTCCTCTGAGCTCCTTTAATTCTCTCTGTACCTTTTTCTCGCTTTCGCTGTGATTTTATCTTCCTCACAACCATGCACTCTGAGCCCACTGGCAGATTCCTTCAGCATTTCAATCGAGCGCTAAAAATAACCATCTTTTCTTTTATTCACACTGGCTTTGCTATAATGCTGCCACTCTTGGCGGGCAGACCAGAGGTCAATCCATTATTTCACTGGTGCTGCTACAAACCAAAAGCAGAGACATGCGCCACCTCTGTCACTGTGATATGCAATCTTCGAACAGAATTTGTGTTTGTATATTATGTTTTTCTTCATTTTAGGCAGAAAATAATCATCACTATTTTTGTCCTCTTAAATACATTTAGTTTTTTTTTAGGTGTCATTTGACAGGGCTATGAAACAATATTGGCCCACTTACAGATTTGTTCTGTTTATGCCTAAATGTTTAAGATCATGAAGCAAATTTTAATATCAGACAAAAATCATGTGAATTAACACAAAGATCTTATTTGAAAACAAGAAGTTTTCAAATAATGATTTAATTGATTAAACTAACCTGGATCTGTGAAAACAACTTCATATTAATTAAACATGGAGTAAACATGGAACAGTGTGATGGTTTTGGTTTTGAAAGGATTTTGATTAGCCTAGTCAAAGTCCAAACTTAGTTCTCATTAAAATGTTGTGGCATAACCTTAAATGGGCGTTTCTGTTTTTGAAAGCCTTCTAAGCTGAAATAATTCTGCCAAACTTTGTCCAAAGTGATATAAAGGACTCATTTATCTAAGTAACACTTGATGGCTGCTATTATAAGCTTTTAGACCACAATTATAATTTTATTTAGGGTCAGGATAGTTTAGATTACGGATAACATCATCTGGATCAACTAATCAGGTCATTAGCAGGCAAGTCAGCTGTTTGATTCAGGCGTGTTGCACCAGGAACACGTCTGAAAGTTGTAGGACACCGGCCCTTCAGGACTGGGCTTGAACACCCCTGACCGATGGGATCTTTTATATCTTTGTCATACACAGAAACACATGCTAGCTATGTGTGTGGTGCACATTGTTACATCTGGGACGTTATGAAAGAAATGTACTTTTCAGTTCATCCGTGCTGCATCCGCCTGTGTCCCACTGTGACGCGCACTTCGCCACCATTGCGCTTTGTAAGCATCAGCTACAGCGCTGGCAGTTCACTGCCTGTTCTGTCTATGAACAGATCAAACCAGTAGGCAGAAGCTCAGGACAGGAAGGACTTAGAATAAAAGAAACATTTTCTTTTTCTTTGCATTGCACCACTCAATTTAGGAATGCCATTGATGAGATGAGAATCCATGAATTTTTATCAATAAATACAAACCCCACCGATGCTCCATTTAAAACATGAATCATATCCAGGGAACAGAGAAAGTTTGTTCTTTCTCTATCTAAAAAAAAGTTTAGATACCTTTTTTCCCCACTCAATCATTTAAAAAATACAGTCTAGATTTCTTAGTCTCATTTTGAAATTAGATTAATTAAGACAAATAAATAAACGTGGAAGAAACCTTTAAGTGCTCTTTAGAAGCACAGTACATTGTTGATGGAGGTCTAAATTTAAGTGCGTAATAAGTCTTTGTTTTATTATGACACCAACAAAGCTCAGTATTTATGAACTCTAATGTTGCAAATCAGCTGATCCATGCTCATTTCAGTAAGATGGATGCTACTAATGTTTTGGCATTGCATTACTTTATTGCGGCATGACACCACTCCCCATGCTTTAATTTCCATATGGCTGCGGCACTTTATTCTCCATTGGCAATAATGTGATTCTTCCTCGGAAAAAGATGAAAGATCAATATCCTCTCAAGGCTGCGAGCTGGGGAAGGGGAACAAGAAAAATAAGACCATCCACTTCATTCCTATTGATATATGTCACCGTAAAATGGTGTGGATGATAATGAAATTGTTGAAAATGTACAATTTATGTGTCGATGAGTTAGGTTCTCCGTGGTTTATCCCGTATTCCCCACAGGCCATTGTCAAACCAAAACCATTAGCGTGTTCAGGGGGTAACATTAACCTTTCCATGCGGGCTTACCAATATCTCATCATCTATAGTCTCGTCGTCCCGTGCTTTTAAATACTACTTTTTTATGAGACATGCCTTCTCGAAGGCCTTTAAAACATATATATGCATTGGATAAATGGTCATTGATAAAGTCAATCATGTGCTGCATTTTCTGACAGTTCCTCTGAGTTACAGCCATTTGTCTGCCTTTTGCCTTTCAGTCTCCGGGGGGCCAGGAGGGGTCTGGGTGCTCTCCGCTCAAAGACATGAGGCTTTTTTCTACAGCCATCAGCGAGGCATCATTGTCTCTAAGAGCATGTCACTTTTCATGTTTGGGTCAAAAGCTTAGAGGACAAGATAGGCACTCACTGAAACAATCAGGGTAAAAGTATTGATCTATGTGGCTGCTGCCAGTCAGTTATTAATACTGGCTGGATAGGATAAAGAAAAAAAATTAAACATAGAGTAATGTCCTAAAATGCTTTCTTAAAGGGACAGTTCAGATATTTTCAAAAGAGGGCCTGTGAAATTATCAGAAATAATTTTCTCGATAGTGCAAAAAAGATGTCACAACACAATGAATGTAAGGCTAACAGCTAGGTCACTTTGGAAAATAGTCTGTCTATGCAAGAGATGTTTCATATCCACTAATACGTTGCACAATCATTTTCTGCTTGATTTGTTTTGAATTCATAAAATCAGCTGAAAAAGGGGTTGTTTTCACCTAAGGACTCCATTTTCTGAGATTTCACAAAAATAATGACAATATGACACCTGTTCACTGCAGGTAAAGGAATAATTTCTTGGCATATCAGCAAGATTTTCTGGAATTGCAGATCAAAACAAATCACTTTTACTTGAAAGACCAAATGAAAAAATAAACAAGATTATGTGCAGATTTAAAATAAAAACAGCTCCAGAATTGTACATTATAATTTATGTTCCTCAATAAAATCTACAGTCACCAAAAATCATAAGGACTCTTAATGTTGAAATTGTTTTTAGTATTTGTTGTC
This sequence comes from Xiphophorus maculatus, assembly GCF_002775205.1. NCBI lineage: Eukaryota > Metazoa > Chordata > Actinopteri > Cyprinodontiformes > Poeciliidae > Xiphophorus > Xiphophorus maculatus. Next base: position 23,463,769 of record NC_036454.1, read on the forward strand.
ATCAAAAACTCAGCAAACATTTTATGATGAATGTGAAGGTAGAATAAAAAAAGATTTAGTTTGCTACTATAGAATATGACATCGCACCATTTTAAAATCTGACCAGTAACAGTATTTGGGTACGTTTGCCTTTATGTCTGAAATTCTTAAAACTGTAAGCCTCATTAGCACATAGAAATCTACTTATAAGGAGACGATGTATTCAGTAGTGGAATCACCAGTCAAGTAAATCAAGGACAACTGAAGACTTCCTGAGAGTAACTTCCCCACTATTACTTCTCAAAAACTTTGTTCAAAAAAATATCTCTTTGAGTCGTCTCTTGACATTTCTGTATTTTTCTTTAAATTGGTCTGAATGTTTTCACATTTTGCAGTTTAACATTGGATTAATTCAGGGTTGGTGAAAATATATTAGTGCTATATTAGTGCTAATAGCAGAATTTTGAGAATATTTTACGTTTTCTCTCCACTTCCAGGTGTGTGTATGTGAGTGACTTTCCTGTGTCCGTGGCCTGCCTCCCTGTGGGTTTGTGGGAGCGTATGTCAGGAGGTTGATTGTTGTGGAGGTGGCGATCGCGGCTGCAGGGCTCCTAATGAAGGTGTGCGTAATAAAATCAGTGCACTTGGGTCCTCGTCTGTGCCCCTCCTCCCGCAAACTCCATCTGATTGAAAATGGAACAGCTGTGATGATTTAATTTACATGTTAATAACCAACAGGCCTCCAGAAAATCGTCCAATAAACGTCTTTTTATTACCGCCTGTATCTCCTGCGACACAAGGGAATGAGTAGGAGAGGGAAGCAGGGAGAGCGGGGGATGTGTGCGAGGAGAAAAGGCGACTGTAATTAATTGTTTAAGTGATTTTATTAAAACAAAAAAGATCTGGTGGTAGCGTGTGGAATGAGGATAGACCACTGGGTAGTAAATGGCATCAGTGGGTGACGATGTTGGGGGATGATGATGATGATGATGATGATGATGAGTATGATGATGTTACTGTGTGGGAGTGTGTGTGCTGTAATGGTAGAGTGATGTTGAGAACTATGTCTTTTACACACGCCTAAATCTGGATTATTTCATTCTAGAAATGTTAAGGAGCTCTTTTTCCTGTAGCATGAGATATTTTAAATTTATTCAATTAATTATGCTGTTAGGAGAGGTTGTTAATAGCGTAGATATAACTCTCTTGATATCTCCATTAAAGGCCAAAGGGACCTACTACCATCTTAACCCTTTGGAGTCTTGGGTCTAAATGGCCGTTTTGGTCTAATTTTGAATTTACCCTTTATTTTCACCATAAAAACTATTTACCTTACCTTGTTTGGTATCATTATTTTCAGAACATCCTAAACTTTGTGATTTTACAGTGTTTGTTTCATTTTGACAAAATTTATTATCACATTGGAGCAAAAAACACACACAGAAACATGACGTCATGCCCGCCACAGGGCGGGCGTCGACCTTAAAAGGTTAAAACAACTCCACTCTCAAAAAGTCATAACTTTATGCGAATGCTGTTTTATAAACATTGAAACAACTGCCATGTTTGCATTTGTTGGTTATTTACACAAATCAATTGTTAACCCTAGAAATGGACATAAAAGACGGTCCACCACCAATAGTCTTCCTATTGGTGAAACATGCTAAGAGCAGAGCTAGTTAAGCGTTTCTGTTTAGAGAAACTATCTTGAAGTCTAAAGAGTAAAAATGAAATATAGGCGTTAAAGTAAATTTGTAATTTTTTCTTTTTCGGGTTTATCCTGTGCTTTTCTTTTACTAGGTAGTTGCCCTGAGTCGAATCACTTTTCATCTTCTATTCAACTGCAGTATAATCATTAGTTTGCTGCCTTTAACATCAGTTTACTTGTATAGATAGTTATTTGTTTTTCTTCAAATAACCAGGCAATGCAAATGTGCTAATGACTTAAAGGATCATAAAACAGGTATTTGTTTCTTTTCCAATATGATGTATTGATTTTCGGTCCTAATTACTAATACTATTCCCATCAGGGAAGTTCCATCAGGGAAGTTGAGCTCCCTGATGGAGCTCAACTTCTGATGCCATTTGTTGGTGAACTGTCTATGATTTTTATGGCCAGTTTCAACAATCACAGCCTATTTTCTTGTCCATACCTTGGACAACTGTAATAGAGTTCATACAAATATATTGTTGAAAAAATCTTGTTTTCTGTTTAGAATACAAGTCTGATTTTCACAGAAGTCCCTCTCGGTTCATCAGAGAAAGGCTTTGAACATGTTCAAAGCATGTTATTGATGAATGAGTTAATGTAATGCTGTCTATTACATGAGTTATTCTCCTGCACTGTAACGTTACCAAGCTTACATCGAATTGACCTTATCAGACTGTGAGTGTTTATCAGCTGATGCCTGTTCTCAGATGACTCAGATCGTTACCAAGGACAAAAACATCCGGATCAGGACATCCCTAGTTTCTGTAAGTGTTATTCTTTTATGAGAGTAGAAATCTGTTTTTCCTTCGATCCCTCTCTGACTAGCAGCTAGTGTTAGCCTTGAGCAGGATGCGCATCTCTCTGCTGTTATTCACGGATTTTAGGACCAGGCAAAATCAAAATCGTGAATCGCATCCAGCCCCATAGTATCGTGATCCATTTTGCTGTGTTTAGAGTGGATCCCATGCTGCTTTTTGTGGATTAGAAGTGCTTGTTGGAAATAAATTCTTCAGCACTGTGAGTACTGATTCAAAGTCTTCAGTGCAGCTTTACTGGGGGCTAAATAATTCTCTGTCATTAACTTTTATTGGCCTCCTGGGCACAGCTATTACATCAAGGCTAAGGCGCTGATAGAAATTCAAGATTTGTTGAAGTTTTGCTTCTTGTTTGCAGGTTTTCCTCCATGATTTAAACCACCACACGCCCCCTCCCGCTCCTCATTCCACCTTTCTGCTTGCAGCCACCCGGGGAACCGAGAATTCCTTCCCATTCGCGGAGAATAGAGGACGAGAAATAGGGGTTGAACCAGGGCTCCCCGTGCTCATCCTTCCCACCCCCTTTTCATTCTCCTTACCCCTCCTTCTCGTCGTGTCCTCAGAGAGGTGGCCCTGCCACAGTGGCCATTCATGTCATTGTCAGTGAAGCCACATGGTCGCGTTGCCATGCTTCTCCTGGGACACGAGGAGGTGGGGGGGTGCACAAAGACAGGGCTCTCACTGGGTGGGAACAGTAATTAAAGAATAGAAGAGAAATAGAAGCAAAAAATATAAAGAGAAAGAACAAAAGACAAATGAACAAAAGGAATTGCAGATTAGGTTGGGAGTGGGGGAGGGGGTGTATCAGCTTAAGGTCCATGTAAATCATCAGGGAATATTGCCTGGCAGTGTACAGTTCTGCACAACAGCTCAGTGGTGGGATCTATTAATGATCCAAATACCTCCAAGGCATTCTACAACCACTCACTTAGAGTGCTGCGGTGGTGGGTGGGGGGTAGGAGAAGGGCTTGCATTGCTGCACGTTGTTGTAGGGAAACTTGAAATTTCATCCCACTGTCATGAGCATCTTTGTTACCTCTTTGATCACCGGGTGTTCATTTTATTGACTTGGCTCACTGCTGGTGTGCGACATTAGAGAACACGGGCTGGCTGGGGTTGGCCCTACCCTCTGAGATTTGACACAGTCAGAGCTGTAATGCATTTGGAGCCCCGAGGCCTTGTCATGCCAAGATGGAAAGCCAACCCACAAACAACACCTAAAGCTGTTTACCTTGCCATCCTTAAAGCAAAGAAATCTAACTGTGACACTGCAGAAAGGCTGTGAAAGAGCCGGATTTATGCTAATAGAATATTGTTAAGAGCGCGTTAAAAAAAACAAAAACATCCCCCCACTATGCTGCCTTCGCAGCCGAGACTGCCATGGGAGGGGGCATACAAGCAGAAATGCGGAGGGGGGGCGGAGAGAAACCGCAAAGATAGCAAAGGAGGAGATGGGAGGTAAACAGAAAGATAATGTCTACGTGTCGCACATTCCAATATGGAGCGCCAAAAAGTTCTGGGGTGGTTCCCAGGAAGCGCCAACTTTGGAGAGGTAAAAGGTCACTGTATGTGGACAATGACGCCAGCTCAGCATCTATTGATGGGGAGGGGCCAGGGGCATGGTGGGGAGGGCACCAAGTGGCTCTCACTGCCAGTCATGGCAGTGTAGTATTTGCAAAGGCTGCCAATCACCACAGAAAGGAATGCACTTGGGTCAGGAGGGGTCAGGCAGGCGGAGCCGAAGACAGAGGGAACACAACAAGCCCTGACGCATCAGGGATGATGGGGTAGAGTCTGTGCACGCATCTGTGCAAGAGTCTGTTGCTGCTGCAGAGAACAAATCCAAACCGCCGGGCAAATAATGGGTCTCTTAACTCTTATTATGTTACTGAATTTCAAACTAAAGCATTCGTCTTGTACCACATAATTCGCGTACTATAGTTTGTGCTTTGTTTCAGTGCGGTTGTTTGAAATGACTGCCCATATAACACTGTAACATCCTGAAATAAAACTCTTTAGCCATAAAGCTTTTTTTACTTCCATTTTAAAGTTTGTGACAACTCCAGCGGGGCCCGTAGCTCTCCCTAACCAGCCTCACCTCGTCACTGTGACCGTGAGCGGTTCTGTGAAATGGAAGGAGGAAGAAAGCAAATTGTTTGTGCCGTGGGCCTTGACAGGAGGCTATAGAAGCCCAGTATTAGCAAAGGATAAAAGTAATGGGATTTGTAGTGGGGAGGCAGTGTGTGTCGCAGAGGTGCTGTTGATGGGTGATAGGGGTGAGTCGCCGCCTTTAAAACCTGATAAGTATCTGTGTGGGAGAGGGGGACAGAGAGCAGGGCAGCCGGCAACAAAAACAGATAAATACCTGCTCCTCCAACTACACGCTGTATCTTTATCACTTGTTACCCATGTATTTGGATTCTGTCCCCTCACCAAGATTGGAATACCAATATGTTAAATCGGTGTTATCTGCAGACTTTAAATGTACAAATATAGCGCAGTATTTGCTCCCTTTAACTTTTTTCCCCCTCATGTTACAACCACAAACTTCAATGGATTTTAAGAAATAAATCAAAATAAAGTAGTAGCGTTGTTAAAAAGTTGAACCAAAATGACCCATTGCTAATTTTAAAAGCCCTGCCTATATTCACCTTTGAAATTTGGGTGACCATGGCTAAGTAGGTAAGAGATTGTTTTACTTCAGTAAGTTGTTGGTTTAATCCCACCTTCATCTCCTGGGCGAGGCATTTGGCCTACTGGTGTTCAAATGTGATTGGGTGAATGTAGCCAAGATCACTAGAACAGTTCTATATAAGTTCAAATCAATTACCATACTGAGCTCCAAAAAGCAAATAAGTTCAAAAATATTTTTCTAAAAATAAAAAAAAAGCTTTCCCACAGATATGTTTTACAGATTCTTTTGTCACATTAGTTAATCACTGTATTAGATGCCCTGAAAATTGTAAGGCCTACTCATTCAGAGAGAGAATATTTTATGTTAATCCTGACTAGTTTATCTAAAGGTATTGATTTCATTTAAATAGTAAAATTAGACTGGAATACAATTCAAATTGCCACACAATTTATTTGATGGTTATAAAATTGAAAAAATTATTAAACAATTGCTTTTTGTAACTACAGCTGGAATGAATAAGACTGATGTTAAACTAGTCAATTGTCAGATTTAAATGATGCCATGTCAAACCTAATGTGCCTATAACAGACTATAAGTCTGTTTCAGATATTTATGATAAAAAAATACAATTTATTTAATGTTATGTTTTAAAATGGCAAAAGCACCAACTGCAAGTTTACAGACACAAGTGCCTTGTTTTACTGTGAAAAGATAAATATGCATTTGATTTAAGAATATAGAAAATATATTTTTATTTTACAAACAACTATAATAGTTTTGGGAGCACAGCAACAGTGGAAACAAATTTCTGAAGAGGGATTGCCCAAAATTATATAATAGTGTCCTACTACACCTCAAAAGAAACACAAACTTAGAAAACACTTCTCCATTGTATTGACACTGTAAAAATAAAAAAATAGATTGATTTTTCCATTTAATCATCTCTTTCAAGGACATCTTTGAGCAATTAACTGCTATTTTCTATGACCTGCATGCAAAATTTTCTCCTACACTGCAAAATTTTCAGCCAGGTAAAACAATATATCAAACGTTGGACAACACAAAGCTAACAGAATATCCTGGAGAAGGGGAAGTTGAGGTTTTTTGGAGCCGGGCGGTTAGAGTGGGCGTTAAAGCGTTGCAACAAGTTCCCCATCCAGCTCGGTGTAAACTGGTCATCACAACGGCTTCTGAAATGTGACTGCACAGACAGTGAGGAGTACTGCAAGCAAGTGAAGACATGGCAGTATGTGGCTGTAAATCGATGCATGTGCAAAGAAATAAACAAATGATGACGCTTAAAATAAATAATTATGTTTGTTGCCTTATAATATCAAAAGAACCTGCCTTCACGTTTAATAAAATATCCTAATGTGTTATTTTTATTTCTTCCAGGAGCAATCAGAGAGCTGCTCTGCCTTTCTGCTGTTCTAGCCACAAACACAAGACATTGGCTCTCTTCGCTGCAAAATATCATACTTGTTAAATTAAAGCTACAAAAAAAACCTCTGGACCCATACTTAGAAAAATATACAGACAATGTTATTCTTTGCATTTGAAAATACACATACTATCAGCGAATGTTTAAAAAGAGAGATGAGGGAAAGGGGGGGAAAAAAGGGAAAAGGCAGCAGACTCTCATATTGACTCAGCGGGCACTATGCCGCGCAATTAGTCCAAACTACAAGGAGAGGGAAAAGGAGGGAGGGAGTGAGATAACCCCCCAAAATAAAAAAAAAATAAAAAACTGTCTGTGGAAAATTTGGAGAACTTCCCAAAATATACAAACTTTCCCAACGAATACATTTCTTTGGTATGCCGTAATCTCATATGGCTGGGCTTTCTGAGCCCCTCCGTGAGACTTCTTTCTCCTCTCCTCGCAGCTTTCCAAGCTCCCCAGCCCCCAGGCCTCACCAGTCTACTTCACAGTCTGGCCTAGTCTCAGGCCCCATAGCCCCAGCCTTCACAAAATCCCCTTCCAAAACCCACTGTCCACACATGGCAATCATTAGGAAACTCTCTTAAAGAGCAACATTATACCACCAATTGCAGCCTTGCATGAAATTTTGATCACTTAAACCCATCTTAAAGAGGCAGCAGCCACTTTCTGCTGCAAGACGTCCTTTTCTCTCTCTCCATGAATGGTAATGCACTTACCTCTCAATAGTAACCCCCACTCTCTCATTGTACTAGCCCAACAAAGCCAAATGAGGCTTGTAGCCACTTAGAAGAGGCAGCACCAATGAGGGGCCCTCTTTAAATAAACCTTGTGGAGAAAAAAAAAAGCGCTGTGATTATGCATTGGTTAGTTTAAGACCATTTTCTGCTGCATTTGCTTCCCTTGTGGTGAAATACAAACAAAAACAAATGCTGGTATAAGGGAGATTCCTTCCTTTCCCCCACAAATCTCCAAATCTCTCCGGAAAATTAGCCATTACTTGAGGCGTGCTGCAGACATGAACAATAGAACCGCTGATATACAGAGCTAAATTGCACCTAGAGAGGAGACTTAGGAGGAAAAAAGCAAGACACAAAAACCCCATGGGGTTCACTCGTAAACAATGATTAAGGCACCTCAAATAACGGCATGCCCACTCTTTGCCACTCACCTCACACTACCGCCTAATTAGCTGGGGCTTTGCTTTTACTGCTGGCTTTAGTGTCGTAAAATTAACACGTTTCGCAAAGAAGCAGGAATGGGCTCAAACTGTGGTGTGGGTTTAACAAGCTTCTCATCGGTGAGGCTATTTGTCTAGCACAAAGGAGAGTGAATGGTCCCAACAGGCCAGCAACTGCAATGTGTAGGAAGGAAAGGAAAAGAAGGGAAAGGAAAGGAAAGCAAAGGAAAGGAAAGGAAAAGATTAGTACTCCATGCGGAGCCGTTTATCCAGATGAATACATGAAGTAGCGTTAAAACTCTGGAGGGCCCCACATGGCCTTCAGACAGACCTGATGCCAGGGGAACAGCTTACCCTGCCTTGTGCCCAACAGATCAATAGGATTTAGGCAAAAGTGGATTTTGCTGAAATCTTCCTCTTCCATTCATTTTGTGTCTAAAAAGACTTTTCTCAAACTGGCAGAGTGGAGACTGAGCTTGGATGGGAACCACCATATTTTCCAAACTATAAGTCACACTTTTTTTCATAGTTTGGCTGGTCCTGCGATTTACAGTCAGGTGTGACTTATGTTCTGTTTTCTTGAGGCATTTTGACAGATGATTTAAATATTAATTTATACTGACAAACACGAACCAAGGATTAAAGGTGCCGTATGTAACTTTTATAAAAATGTTTTTTACATATTTGTTAAAACTGTCACCATGTCATGACTGTATGTTATGAGACACATAATCTATGAAAAGATCGATCTCCTCCATCACCTCCCTGAACTATTACTGCTGTCTGAAGAAATGCACTGCTCCCGAGTCGTCCTGACCAAAAACAACCAATCAGAGCCAGGAGGAGAGTCTTAGCACTGTCAATCAGTGCTAAGATTGACAGTTGGGGATGAAGTCAAACTTTTGAGTTTGGGTCAGTCAATTGCTTCGCACAACCAGAACAGTCTTGCATCAGGCTTTGGTTGTATGAGACCTTCTAGGTAACTCCATGAATTTTCCCATCAGCTCTGAGCAGTGCCCATGTTCCAGATGAAAATAAAAGCATCCTCATGGCATGATGCTGCTACCACCATGTGACACTACGTTCAGATTTTCTCTTCTCTGACTGGAGCATCCGTTGTTGATGTTCAGTATGTGTTTAATAATAATAATGCTCTTCTGATTAACCCCCTCCGCCCCCCACTTCAGTGATCTATGTTCAGTCATCTCTATTAATATCCATTTCCAAGCTTCCAAATTGCTGCTTTGGAATATTCCCAGGATTTTTGCAGATGTAGGCAACACTGTATTTTCCCATCGTTCACCATAATATTGGAATAATTTCCAAAATATTCTCAACTAGAAGCGCTTGCTTATAATAATATGTTATATAATTGTTTTATATAACTTGGATTTGTGTTGCTCTTACATTGGCAAGCAGTATTTATTAAATGTTCATTTATATTATTGTTAAATTACACACACATGGCCTGTGTTTAGGGGTAAAACTTTATTTGACAGGTTGTGAATAAGACTGTCATAAACATGACATAACACCTGTCATGAACAGGGGTAAGTCTTCATGATTACTGATTAAACTTTAGCTTTAATAACATAAAGCTACATAATTTTTTAAGTTTAATCAGTAATACTTTTATAACAAATTTAGGTCAGATCATGATTTCTTGGTTAATGACAAGTTGTCATAACAAAGACATTTTGAATAATGTCAACTTTGTATTAAAAGTGTCATGATTTACCGAATGACACTTTATGACAACAGTCATAAATATTCATGAACACTTACTCATGTTCATGACAGGTGTTATGTCATGTTTATGACGATGTCATGACAGTCTTATTCACAACCTGTCAAATAAAGTGTTACCTGTTTAGGTGTGTTATTAAAGCAGTTGGTTGTACTTGACTTTAATTAAAAATATAAGACTGATGGGATGTTGAAAAATACCCTCTGCACTTTTCAGATCATTATTGAAAAAGCAAATTGTATCATTTCTTCCATTCCTAATTATGCAGTAGCTTGTATTGGTCTATCACATATCATTCTTAAAATACAATGAAGTCTGTGGGTGTAGTATAACAAAATATAAAGATGTTCAGTAGGTGAGAATGCTTCATACTCTCCAAATACTACCTTTACAAGTCACTGTAGACTAAACTGGTGTTGGAAGACTTCATCTGGTATGACTGGAATAATAGCAGGGGTCTGATTCACAGTGAAACATTCACCATACAACAGACATTTGAATATAATCATTTTAAAGTCTGAAGCAATTAATTCATTCTTGGATGTGTGTTCTAGAAACAAGAATTTAAATCCTGATCATCACACCGACGATGCCAAGGAAATGCATAGAATGAACGAAAACACCACTTACTGTACATATATGCATGTTACATATTTTTAAAACATGCAGCAAAGTTGGCATTCAAACAGAGATAGAATAACATTCATAATCAGCATATCTAAATTAGAGCAGTCTCAGATCAATGCTTATCCTTCTTTAACCTGTTTGGAAAATTCCTCCAAATGGCTCTTTTTTTTTAATATATCAAATAGTCAAACATTACTTGGACTATTCTATTTCCCAAATATTTTTTTTTTCTTGTCTGGCTGCATATTAAGAGGCAGAACGTCGTTTGGAATGCTGGTTTCTATTTTTGAAATGTTCTGAAACGATGTTTGCATACATTTGCATAGCCAAGTGCAAATTGAGCCATGAATATGCAAATGCGGAGCTGATGTCTGTGGCAGCCTCCGCTCTGCCAGGTTTATAGAAGAATTCGTTTACACACACACACATACACACGCGCGCACCCCCCCACGCCCGCACACTGACACATGCAGATTTTTCTCTCACCCCTTGCGTCTCTGCATGCTCAGGGAAGACTGCTTGTTTAAAACATGATCCTAAAAATCATTAATTTGTTTGTATCGCCTTATTAAGTTGGTATTTTCTGGTTGCTGTTTTCCTGTCGGCTAGCCGGCATGTATGCTTTTCCATTGCCTCATTAGGGGGGTAGATGGACTGCATACTCTCATGAAGGTCCTCTAGCTGACACTGAGACCAGACGCCAGCTCATGCTCAGCGCACCCGACCCCTCAAAATAAAGTCTGACTTAATTTGTTTACTGTATCCGTGGGCATTCGCACTGCCACCCTCTTAGCCTCTCTCTCGCTTTTCCGCACTGCCCTCCCTACTGTCGGCCTTCTTTCAACCTCCGTACCATGAGAAAGTATTTGACAAGAAGGTTTTAAATAGAGTTGTTGTGAGAACAAATGCTTTACAATGCACTATAGATGAGACGGTTGCTACAAAAGCATATGACTTAAAAAAATAATAAATACATAAGGAAAAAGGAGTAATTCTGAGACAACTTGAGGTCATGTTGGCCCAGAAGGTCTACTTCAGATCTGGTCACTCTACATTATTTACTGTCAGGAATAATTTTACTTTAGGCTCTTTAAAAAAGAAAACTCGTACAAGTCGTTATTACACATCGACATACTTCCAGACAATAGATATTTTAATTTTCATATCTGAAGTCAACAAATATGTAGAAAAAGAAGAATTTAAAAGCAATCAAAAAGCACTTGACAGAAGATGCAATCATTCAAGGACTTTAGTTGAATCCAGTGTGTTGATGGAAACATTTCATTTTAGAAATATGAACCAGTTAATAGAATGGTTCAAGAAGTTCAGAGAAAAGATCATTCCCTCTCAAAAAGAAAGAAAACATGACAAAAAGATAGAGAAGTGACCTAAACGTCTCTTGTAATACAGTTGCAGGCAAAGCATGCAGGTTTCAGCTCAAAAGAAACAGTTGCTGCTCCACCTGACTACAATAGAAAAGGAAGCTCTCAATATCTACTAATAAGGCTAAAAATCCTGAAAAACAGAACTGCATCACAACTTGATAGCAGCAACAACTAAGGCTTCACTTTCAACTCCAATACCTGATTCACACAGCAAGATAACTGACAATTTTTTTACTCTATTTTCCCCTTTCAACAACTTAAAGACTCTTCAATTGTTGGGTTTTCATGAGACCATTGCTGTGTGTGCTGTGTTAACAGTGATCTGGTCTTCTCTGAAGGAATCAGGACCAATCGGGGATATTCAACATGTGTGTAAAGTGTGTTTTTAATATTATGCAATTGCTTTCAAAACAATGGCGATATGAAGTGAAATTTATTTATGTTCCACACTTTGATTTTTAGGTTTTCTGGGTGGAAAATATGATAATAACGGGCCCTCAATCTCACCCGCTAAGCTTCTGATTGAAAAGAGAAATTCAAATGTCTACAGAAAATCTCTGAGTAAGCCTAATGAATCATTTCTCCACCGCTTAGGTGGATTTTCAATGGTTCTCTGATTAGAGGTGGTCCAACATTTATAATCCTCCAAGCAGACCTTAATGGCTTAAGTTGCAGTTGTTAGCTGATTGGAACTGTGTCTGTGCCCAGTTATTGGATAAGGGGCAAAAACAACAGTTTAATTAGTGAATTGGGGGGATAGGAAAACAAACCTCGCATTTAAGTTTTCAATTAACCCAATTAAGGCCAAATGGATGAGCAGTCACAGATACAATGGGAGCCGTGTTGCTGGCAAAGACTCGCCTTCACTGGTGCACTTAAGCGAGTGTGTAACATCTCAGAGGTTTTTCTTACCGTTCTGTGCCTCAATTTCAGATCTCAACGGGGATCCTAAACAAAGCTGACAAAATCTGCACATGCACTCCAGAGAAATTATGCTAAGGAGGGTGAAACAAAAAAAAAAAAAAGAACCTTATCGTGACGCTCCATTCCCTTGCGCGCCAGATTAAAAACTCATTCATTTGTTAAATATTTGACACATCTATGCTTGAGCTTTGAGATTAGGGATTTGCAAAGTTCTTCATATCAACTTGTGTGGGAGAAATGCCCCCCTCTGATGCTGGCAAAGGCAAACTGGCACATTTTCAGGGGGACAGACAAATTCATCTATGCGGATAAGTACATAAATTCCCCTCTAATGTGCGCCAAGCTCGCTCTTTAAAGACTGCTCTGTGCTTATATTTACTATTCTTCAATGGGAGTACAGAAGCTTACAACAGCGCAGACCCAAACAAAAAAAAAATTGTAATCTTATTATTCATACAAAGCTGGTTTATTTATCATTGTCCAAGTGCAGAGCTTGCAAGCTACTCGGGCCATGTTGTCAAATTTGTACAAACCAAAAGATGTTATCCCACAAGAGGTTTAGTATTAAACTCTTCGAAATCTAAAAGCTTCAGATTTAAATATTTAAAGCAGATCAGTTGGTTGTTCTTTAGCTTAGCTTGTAAAGTAGACACAACACAACTCAACAAAGAAGAAGGGATGAGAGAAAACATGGGAGAAGTAATGCAGCAGGGCGCAAAGCCATTACGCCTACACCGAAAATAATTCACAGGGGACAAAGCAGCTTTACAGCTTCATTCCTGGATAAGAATGAAAGGAGTGGGGGGAGAAGAGGGGAAACTTGGATTTTGTCATTGGGGGAATCAAAAAAAAGAGAAGGGTGGGGGTGGCATAATTAGATGATCACAAACTGTACCAGCGGCTCAGTTTTCACTCTGTGGTCCAAATTACAAACCGTCATATTTTTAAAGTCATGCTGACATTCTTTCGTCCCCAGCAGCTGCCAAGAACAACCCAGGCTAGGCTTGTCTTGGCACCTGATCAAAAAGAAGGACCAAGCTCGAGTCATACAGCAACTGAAAACATTTACACAGCTGGGACCCTCGAACCCTAAGGCCGCACCGCCTCACTGCCAGAACCTGTGCTGGGGCTTGAGGGTGGAGGATGCGAGGGGGTTTTTGGGGGTTCCAGGTGCTTCTGGGGGGAATGCAGGAGTTCTAGAGATGGGGCAAAGGGTAACAACTGAGCTCAGTTCCAAAAGTCATGTTGTGTCCATGTCCACTTTCATTTGAATAAAAAGACCAAATGCAGCGAACAGTTGTGTGTCGGTGTACGCACAAATGCACATGTTCACATTTGTGTGAACCAGCTGGAAAATAGGTAGTGATTGCATTATGGTTTCCTTCTTGATTCTGTCTATGTGTGCTCAAGTGTCTTGTCTATTATGGGGATGGTTTCTGTTTGTGAAGCTGTATTTGCTTGTTGATACTGGGATTAGAGTCATCCCCAGCACTAGATCATGGGAAGTCTGCTCTGTAGTCTACTCACTCCACCAATGAACTAAATGCAAACACCAGATGAGCCACATATTTATGCATACGTTCAAGCCTGGTCCTATTCCCAACTCTTCCCATATGTACACTTGGCCGAGACCTTTTGGTGTCGCATTACATTGCAATGCGTTGAGAACTTTTTAAAAATTATTTTGCTTTGCCGAACCATAATCAAGTCTGGGCAAAGGCAGCATTAATCAGAAAAGCACCCAAGAGTCCCTTTACAACTCTGGAGAGGCTACAGAGACCATCAGCTCTGGTGGGAGAATCTATAGGAAAGCAGCAGGTTATTAAAATAAAAAAGATAAAACAAACCCACAAGAAGTCACATTTGAAGTTTGCACGAAGAAGATGCTTTGATAAGATGAACCCAAAACTGAAACCTCTGACCTACATGCAGAATAACTTGTGTGGTAGAAAAGCAACATCTCCTTGTACACTTCTGCATTGTGAAACATGGCCAGGGCAGTATTATGCTGTGGAAAGGTTTTTCTTTAATCCAAAACAGGGAAGCTGGAATGAGTTTATTGAAAAATGGATGGAGCTTATAAGAACTGTTGGGTAAAAATCTTGATGAAATGAACTCAAGCACTGAAGTTTGAGGTTGTAATGAAAACCAGTGTGAAAACGTCATGAGCGCTTTTTCAAAGCAGCCCTACGTTCTACCTTTGGATTTGTTCTTGTTGTTGTAATCGCATATCTTAAATTTTTGCCTCAGAGATACCAACATAAAAATTCATGCCATAAGGATTAAAACAGGTTGAGCAGATATCAGTACACCACACAAGAAGCATTTAAAAATGTTTGTTTTCTGAACAAGAAATTATTTCATTGGATACTGGAAGCTATAAAAATAAAATAATGTTTTCTTCTGGCTCTCTTTCCTTGTCAGCATAGACTAGCAAGGACTTGCTACCATAAAAATAAAAAATCTGGAGCAGAAAATCACAACAAAGCAAGGTCTTAGTCTCTACTTCCACTTCAGATCCTTTAGAAAAATCTCATTGCTTTAGTATCACAGGGTTCTATATGTTGACATGATGAAGAACTGGAGTTAACTTCAAGTTAAAATCTCCAGTTTTTGAATTTATTCCAGATGAGGCAAAAATAGGTGAATATCGCTTCAGTAGAAAAAAAAATGTTTGGAGAAGAGAGGTAGCGTATTTGGGACAGGGTAGTGGAAGCGGGGGGAGTGGCAGACCAATGAATTCAAGATTGTGTTGACCTCTCATGACCTCATCCCAGTAACTCAGAAACCCCAGAGCAACAATGACATCACTCTCTCATTTCAAGACAAAGAATCAAAGCATTGCAGTGCTAGGCCAGCACAGTGCGTGCATGCACACTGAACTATTAGACCTTGTTTTAAATGCGTGTTTGTGCATGAGAGCAACCATAGAAACGAGAAAGCAATAGGTGGGAACATTTTCAAAAGTAGAAACAGACTGGATTTTTTGGGGGTATATATGCTTACCAGTTCTTTTGTGCTTGATCTTCTGAAATCTGCTTAGTGAAAACAGTGGCATAACTGTATTTGGTTTTTGCACCTTGCAACTTTTTCTTCATACCTCAATGTCCACTGTACATCTTGTAAGAAAATTAAACTTGCTGTGCTTCATGATTTATGATCACAAAATTATGAAGACTTAAATATCTCAACACCACAAAATACCAGACACCACAAAAGTTATTTATGGGTGTTCTGTGCAATGGCTTTAGAGCTGCTAACCAGTTTGCAAATTTATACACGCAGATCAGAGCAAAGTCCACACCAGACCAATAGATCTTTTCCAGTACACCATCTCTTGAGTCCTGAAATTACCTTTAACTCAAAAAGCATTTTTTGTGTGAGTAATCCCTTCTACATCTGTATTTCTATTTGTACAGATCTAGTTCTTTGTCATTTTGCATTTTTGCTTGTTTCTTGAAAAAATAAAATGTATAAGCCAATAAAAATAATAATATAAAATACAGTTGAAATCAGAAATTTACAAACACCAAATAAAAACATACATAAAATGTTTTCTTTTGCTTTCTGAAGTTAAATAAGACCAAGCCTGTTTTATGTCAGTAAGAATTACCCAGTTTATTTCTATTAGCTAAATATCACATAATGAAAGAATATGTCAGAAATGTATTTATTAATGTCTTCAAAATTAGAAGTGTACTTGCACAATATCAGATGCAAGTGCACCTTATATTGTGATATTGATATTGTTAATATCATCTTTAAATGATATTTAAAGACCATCTGAGAGAAAACCCAGATGATGATGTCATGCTTTTGGAAACTTCTGTTTGGCTAAAACACACTTTTGAGTTAATTACAGACTCACTGAGTGTATTTTAAGGCCACACCTGAAACACATTGCTTTCCTGTTCAACATGATTGGAAAGTGTAACGTTATCAGGCAAAATATCAGGGAGAGAATCACAGAGCTGCAACAGTCTGGTCTTATCTTTGAGAACAATTTCAAGACTTTTCAAGGTGTTGCATTCATCTGTTAAAACAATTACATTCACATGATGGGAATGTCCAACCATCATATTGCTCAAGAAGCAGGCACCTTTTGTGTCCCAGAGTTGAATGTGCTTTGGTCCAAAATGTGCAAAGCAATTCAAGAACAAAAGCTAAAGACATTGTGAAGATCCTGGCAAAGCCTGTGTGTCATTATCCACAGTGAAACTTGTCCTGTATCGCTATAGGCTGAAAGGCCACTCAATAAGGAGGAAGTCATAGTAAACATAAAAAAGCCAGATTACAGTTTGCAAATGCTCACAGGGACAAAAACCTTAAATTTTATGTCTTGTGGTCTGAAAAAACAAAAGTGGAAACCAATGTGTTACTTTTGGGTCATAATGACAAATCATTATTTGGAGGAAAAAAGAGTACACCTGTAATCCCTGGAACACCATCCCAACTGTGAAGTGTGGGGATGTTTTGCAGGAAGAACTGGTGCACTTCATAAAATAGAAGAAAATCATGTGGAAATATTGAAACATTATATAAATGCATCAGCCAGAGAGTTAAAGTCTGGGTGCAATAGGTTTCTCAAAATGGACAATGATCCTAAGCAAACAACCAAACTGGGATAGAAATTAGCCACTTAGTTGTCATTTGTTTCATTTACATGCAAATGTTAATTAAAATGTATTGCCCCGTTTTTAGAAATAAACTGGACAGAACTTTGTTCCCAAGATGTATAAAAAATAGCTTGATATAACATGTCACACCATCTAGTTTCATCAGTCTTCATGGTGGACAAAATAAAATATATTAAAGGTTTATCCAATGATATTGTTTTAAGTAAATAAGTGATCTTTATATCTATACTGTATGAGCACATATAGACCTAATTTCTGGATTATGTGCTGTAATTTAATGATACTGTGTATTATTTTTTGTAGGAGTTATTGTTAGTCTACGCTGACAGTAAAATGTCATCTGGGTAATAAAGTGCTGATTTCCACAGCAGGATTATCACACAACATTTTTCAAGTCACAGAAACGAACAAAATCCTGTCTTTTTCTACTTTGTGTGTATGTGGGGTGATGACATCACAAGAGGCACAGGAATCGGGCAGATCAGGTGGCATTGCTAAACGCCTTAAAAGAACTCTTGACAGATTTGTCTGAACTGTAACTACTTTCACTTACCCAAACAGCTTCTCTCTCCTTGACTGCTGAGTAATAGGATTTTTTTTTCTGCTTCTTCCCTCTGGTGTTGAATAGAATGACAGTGATGGCATAGACTACATTGCAGGTGCATGTACAACTACCAGGTAATGCAGGGCTTAAAATTAATCTTAATGGAACACCTCTTCTAAATCATGCCTTTTTGTGAACAATCATGTCAGAAGGATTTCTGAAGATATATGAAATCTGACCATCCCACTGTACTCTGATCCTCTTCAAACCAGCTCCAAAGTGTTTTATTGTTGCCAAATGTACCTTAAATTCCTGCTGTGTGTCACATATGGCTCAAATGTTTTGCTGAGACTGAATTGAATAAACATTCTTGAGGGAGGAATAGAATTAAAATGTGAATAATGAATCAGGATCTAGAAGAAAAATACTTCTACTACTACATATTTTCTCTATGTCTACGTCACTAGAGGCATGCACTGGAAGTTTGTTTTTGACACAGCGGAGAAAAATTACCTGAGAAAAAGACTGACATGTTCTTTTTTTCTATAGTTGAAAAATTATATCCAAAGTAGCTTTTCATGCATTCTGAGCGAAGTGTTGTGACCAAGCTCGGTCTTTTTAAGAGACTGCAGTGAGATAAGATTGTGGTTTACCTTTATAAGATCAAGGAATGAAAGCACCTGTCATCCATTACCTGTCCAAAATAACGAAAATAGCAAATGTCAAGAGAGAGAGAAAAAAAAATAGAGGGTGGGGAGAAAATAAAAATTTTGTAAAAATAAAAATAAGAAAAGGGTAATAAATACATTCAATAATGAGAAAAAAAAAAGATTTTTTAAAAACACCAAGATACCATATCACTTTTGAGCATTGATGGCTTCACTCACTGGTGGAGAATAATTTGTTTAACCAGCTAAATAATTGTAACTTGTGTTTTCTTTGGCACAAACAGAGCAGCAAATTCTAGTTTTTCAGAATATCTGGTTTGTGTGGACAAGTCGCTTAGTCCTGGTTATGGTACAGTGAAATTAATTTTACTGAAGAAACTCTGCTGATGTCATTCTGACTTTATGCCATCATTGACTTTACAGCAATCCCTCATCTTGAGAAAGAATGAGGCAACAGTGGAAAGTAAATACTCCCTTGTAGCACAACGAAACATCTAGGAGAACCAGGCAATTAGACAGAAAAACAAAGAATAACTGAAATGCTCTCAAATTACAACAGTTTGTAACATGTCCAATGCAAATAGCTTACCCTTCTAATGTTAAATAAAAATAAACTGCTCACCTGAAAATAAGCTCAGCATTGCCGACCTTACATTTCGTTTTCACTTTCTGTAGAGAAGGGCAATGTAAATATTAAAGGACCTTGAAATTGCAATATGCTAATTGTGGTAAGTATGTGATTGGTTTAATATTGCTTTACGAGCTATGTGGTCTGTATAAAGCAACAGTGTGTTTAGCTCCAAATCATGCGGAAGATGCACACTGAGCTGTCTAAAGCTGGCAGAATGGACTGCTCAATTAAGGAGCAGATTTAAGATAAGAGTGTTGATTCCCAAGCCCAATTAATTAGCACTAGAAGAGAGGAGAGGCAGCCAAAGAGCAGGGGAGAGATTTAAGCAGAAGGTGCCCACCAGGGACTTGCTCTCCTGCTCCTACCTTCTCACCCATACTCCATGCTCTATTTCCTTCCTTCTCCTGCTAATTCTTTTGTTCCCTCTCTTGACTTCTAGCTCACCTTATGGTCTCCCTCTGTCATTAGCAGTCTTTTAAAACCCAATACACAAATGTAATTGTGTGCTTTTGAAAGCAAAAATCTTGCCCAATTATATATATAAAAAAATGAAGAATAATGTTGAAATTGTTCTCATTAGGTAAGTTTGATAGGAAAATAGTCAAACTTTAAACAATGCTGCATGTGAATCTTGTGAAAAATAACATTACCTTTAAATCTTTTCCTGTGGTTCTTCTTGCTAAATGGAAATACTGGAAATTTGTCTGATGCAGTTTGATGTGATCTTAACTCAGAATTGTATATTAATTGAATTCTTCCAAGCAACATTACACTGATAGATTTATTGGACATGGTTTTATTAACATATGTGGCAAATGTAAGTTAAAGATGAAGAAATGACAGTAGCAGGAATTATTTAAGTGATCAAAAAAACTTTTAAACATCAATCAAATAGTTCTTCAGCATTTACAAAACCTGCATACTTAATGCAATCAGTGTTACCTTTGCTTCAACATGCAATAGGCTGTGCTTGGAGCAGAACATTCTCATCTGAAGTCTAACTTTCTGAATCCAGACAAAACATTTTTTTTATGGACATCTGTTTCTACATTTAATTTTTAGCTGTAGCAAAAAATAAAAACAGTATCATAGAAACCAGTGAGCACTGTAGCTTAAAACATTGCGCATGCAACTCCACATTGACATGTTTGAAAAACGAGGTTACAGAGAAACCCATGAAGGTTACACGTAGCCTGGCCCTTCTTCCTATTCTGCTTGATTCTACTCTTGCTACACAGCTCAGTCTGGGATTTCTCCCATTGACTTAGATTTCTCCTGTAAAATTTCTATCTAGCCAATCAGTGAACAGAAGGAGAAGTGGTGAATGATTACTCTGTTTTAGAATTATAGTCTGCCTGTAATTTTAGCAATGGCAGCAGAGGAAGTGAACCATTCAGTCCATATTGACCACACTTTCAAATCTTGAATTAAAATTGATAGCTGCGTTGTTCGGCTCGGTACGTTTCCCTTCGCAGTGGAGAATGGTTGTTTACAACTCAGGTAATTTTCCATAAGCTTCATAGTGTTGAACTGGCACATTACATGCATCACCGGCAAACGTTAGCAATTGGCTAAAATTTAAAACTTCAACAAAAGTCCACACCAGCAGGCAGTAATTGTTTCTCAGCAGCTGAGATCCCAGAGCCTCCATAGCAAAGCGCAGTACAAGGGAATGGTTTTTACCAGGTTACCTGCCTCCTTTTCCTATGGAGGTCTTTCATGGGCTCTTTTGTAAATAACCAGTGCGAAAATGAAGTCAGCTTAAAGGTTCATAAATAAAATTCTGCATTAGGCACAATTATGTTTTTGAAACTGGAGTTATTTCAAGAAGGTAGAAGTCTGCTCTGGTCTTGGTTTATATCAGCCTAAGATATACCCAGCGACAAATAATTTTGATTGACATTCAATCAATTTAACATTATTTGTAAATTAATTACCAATTCCAGGAGTCTCCTTGTGGTATGTGATTGACTCAGTGATGAAATATACAGCAATAATATCGTTAGTTTGGCATCCTTTGTCCCGCGTTTCATTTGGTGTTTAACGGTCTTTAAAAAAAATTATTAGGAAGCCTTTTAAATTAGTTTATGATGTTGCTGGACCTTTTCCCTTGGGCTAGTATCCTCAACAGTGCACTAGAAACCAATTATTTCTAACTTAAAAACACCTATCAACAGCATACATATTTATTATAGGGAATAGCCAATAACTACGATGGTTTGCCAATAAGGAAAGGCTGTGAATATATTGTGTCTGGACCCATGACACCCCACCCAGTGCTCAAACCCCCAACCTTGCCTCCCTGAATGTCAGAGAATTAACAGTATTACCTCCACAGCCCTTTGGCCATCTATCAGAGCACAGTTAGACGTCAATAACAGAAGCTCATCCCAAAACTCTAGAAATTACCTGGTCAGACGGAGGAAAAAAATAAAAACTAATCAATATTATATATATTATTGGCCTGAATGGAGGGACCAGTCCTCATTTTGCTGTATGAATTTTTGATGCATCTGCTGCTTAAGCTCCACACTATCAATTACGAGATAAACAGGGTCTGGGTGATTGTTGTCATGGTGCACAGGGCTGCCATCCAATTAGATCTTGCTCCGGCTAATGTGTTAATATCTTACATAATTGGTGTTGGGGGCCATTTTTTCCTCTCTCTCCCTCAAATGCCAACCTGAGCCTTATAGAGACGAATACTACACCATTAGTGCAATCTTATCTGGGTAAAGTAATTTTGATGAAATATACATAACGACTGTGTATAATTTGAATTCCCATAACTGTTTTTTCGAAACAACTTTTTTTTTTTTCTGTTTCAATTTGTTAAACAAAAAACCCAAACACAATGGGTTTTAAAATGATTTATTTTAAACTTTTAAAACGCTCCAATTCTAGCTTTGTTGTCAGTAGAAAGAAAATAATAGAAGATAAAACTTTAAAAGATTTGGAAAAGGAATCAAGCATGGAGAGCTTCAAGACCAGACACAACAAAGAGAAGAATAGTTGGATGAAGCAGAATGGAAGTCGGGAAAAAAAGAAGAGGGATAAGGAAGAAAAGGAGAGGAAAAAGAGAGAAGGGAGCGAGGGATAAGACGGCTGCCTGGAAAGACGATTAGTATTCATGCGGCGTGGTGCTCCAGAGAGGATTAATGGACTCTGATGCCTAATATCCTGGAGAACAATTAATTTGCCCACAGTTTTGTCATGGTTGAAAGTCAAATGCTGGAACAGATCGATGCGCACAGCCGCCAGTGAAATCGCGGCAGCCCCTTCTGCCAGGCGCAGAATTTTAATTTCATCATCATCATTTTCCCCGGCTGCCACCCTCGACGAAGCTGTCCATGACATGGCTGAGAGGGCCGCCACATCCCGACAGCCGTGGCACACACACACAGACACACAATTAGAAAGCCCAGTAAACACGCAAACAGGCCACACACTCTTATGTATTCAGATGTTCAGTGGAGAACTTCCATCCATAGGCAAACAGTTCACTTATACAAATAGAAATACAGATGTAGGAGGGATTACTCACACAGAAAAATGCTTTTTGAATACTTTCATAATTCCAAATGTGAGCTAAGACATGCAGCACATAAACAGCATTCTGCCCTTAAACTCTCCCACATTTTTTCCACATCGAAAACATGAACTTTAGTGGATTTTATGCGATAAGCCAACTCAAAGTTGTGAATTTTTTAGATGCTGTTCCAGATTATCTAAAGATTTAAAGCTTTTTCAGACAACACAGTTCCAGCTTGGTCTGGCTGGAACCATCAACACTGGTTTTCAGACTGCCTCAGATTCTCAGTTGGATTTTGACTTTGAGTAGGCCATTCTGATCTGTGGATTAGTGTTGATCTAATCCTTCTATTATAGCTCAATCTCAAGTCTTTTGTAGCATTTTCTTCCAGGACACCCTGTACATAGGTCCATCTATCTTCCCATAAACTTTCTTTATCTGTCATTGCTTTCAAAAAAGAACCTGCAAAATGATGATGCCACCACCATGTTTTACAGATTATGTGTGCAGGCTGTAGTTTTACCACCACAAAGTTTAACTTGAAGAAAATCTCAGCAGAGTGCTGTCATTAACTTATGCATTGTGTTCCCAACAAAACTTGTGGCAAACTATAAATTGGACTTCTTGCAGGCTCTATTGACTAGGTAAGCAGGTACCTGCAGAATGAATCACAATGAATTCAAATTTGTGGTATTTGAGTAAAGGGCTACTGAATAGATATCCATGCCATACTTTTGTCATACATGCCATACAAATCACATTAATTTAAAGGTTGTAACACGTAAGATCGGAAAAAGTGCAAAGTTAAATAAATCACTGTTCATATTTAATTAATAAATCTGCTTTAAACATCAGTTTTTGCACTAGCACAGATACTTTAATAGTGTTTAACTCTGGCTTTAAAAAAAATAGGAAAAAAAACTCAATCATTATTTCACATTAACATTTTGTGTACAATAAGAAAATCTACATGAGGATGGGATTGTAGAAAGAGTGGACCTGCGCTAATGACTTCACAAGCACAGAAGCGTGTCGAGTTCACCGTCAGCAACGCAGCGTTGATCGCCACACATCACCGAGCCATCGTCAGAGGCTGTAAATATTTCATTAGAGATCCAGATGTGTCAATTAAAGATACAGAGACACAGCGAGATCCCCCCTGTATTTGTCTTTTAGCTTATTCGCCTACCTCAAGGATATTCTCATTAGCACAATAATGCATCACAAAAGAGAGGGACACAGGAGACAATCAGGAAGCTAAGTGACACAAAAATGAACACATGCCTCTTCACATGAGCTAGCATTAGCTTAACTCTCACTCTCATTGCATGTTGGTGCCATGGGATTGTTAGAATCAAAAACAATAGCATAATGACCTAAACAATTAAAATGCACCATTTAGATTATGTAAGAGCCATTGTACAAATTTTTCTTAATTTAAAGACAAAGTCATTCCCATTGACTCCTTACTCTACCTAGTTCTTTATCATCTTTCACCACTTGTCTTCATTTCCATAGGTTTTTGTTTTTTTTTTGTCATAGTTGCCGTCTGTCGGGAAGGAAAATATGTAGACATCATATGAATTATTAAAGGTGCTGGTGCTAATTTATTTAATGAATTAAGAAGAGTCCGGTGGGGGGTATTTCAATAATGGAGCACTGTTAGCAGTGTTTTAATAAGGATGGCACACACTGATTGGGTAATTACATCTCAGATCTCCCCATGCAGCTTCACTCCCACATGGGGAGGAAGCAGTGTGACAGTGGAAAAGTCGTCTGGCCTCCGTATTTATCTTGAAACACGCGTGCCAACATGAAGTCTTGCTCACTGGCCTCCCATTAGAGGCTGAATTGGGTAGCTATTGGTTGTTGGATAAATGGGTGTAAAGAACAAATTATCAAAAGCATTTAGTGCATGGAGACCTGCAGACATATACGTTTAAAGGTTGAGACTACTATTTTTACTTCGATATCTTGCCTGTGGTAGTTAACGGTCGTTGCTTGTTAAATTAGTATGAATTCAGATTCATGATCATAGTCCAGTGTAAAAAAGGCCAAAAGTCCATTCATCGTTTATACCTGGTTATTCAAGGGGAAGTGGATGCTGTGCTGTCATTGGTTAAGAGGTGGTTTACACCTGGATATATTATTAACCCATCACAGACAGAAGTTCATGCAAAAATCTATTTTGTGAATTTTCAAACCAAAGTTACATTTCCATTTGGGAGCATTTACAATAAACAGAAGGGGTGTTCTCTGTACATGTAAAGTAGATATAATTGTTAATAACTCCCAATACTACTTACAAGGAAATTTAAATTTCAGCCATTTATTGGGTCAGTAATGTGATTTGTGACAGCTTTTGTACAAAAATATATAATAGTTATTTTTTGTTTACTTTTTATTTATAAAACAGTATTCATTATAATATTTGGTGCATGCAAAAAATTCTATAATGCATTACTGAAGTGATTTGATATTTAAAAGTGTGTAACTTGCATACTATATACAAGTCAATGCAATTTCAACTACACACACACACTCTACAGTGGAACAATATGGTATTGTCCAGGATCTTGCTACACACAGAGCCACAAGAAATCATGTGCTTAAAATACAACTATGCACAAACTCCAAAGTAAACTAAGGCTAACTGTACAGTCCAGGCAAATGCAACCAAAATTGCATTTCACTCCCCCCAAAAAAAACAAATCTGACTTGTGGTTTTGAAATGAGATATGTATCTGATAGTTTTCAAATCATATGCAGTCTGAACAGTCTTGCTGCATTTTCTCTCACTTTTATATTTGTGCTGTAAGACATGCGTCATAATTATGCACCAGAAGAAGCCAGATGTCATAAATAAGTGGTTTAAACAATCACCTAAAAAATAAAGCAGATTTCAGCTAATTTAAAAAAATTGAGCATCACACCTGCTATGTGAACGTAGCCTAAAGGTGAAGCTTAAACTAAAACTATTTTAATCAACTAAAGTTAAAAGGGAAACTTAAGCATGCCGCAGTACAGTGCAACAGTGAAACAACAGTATAACCCTATATGTGTTTTGTAAACTATTGATCCCTTGTTTCATATTATTAAATATTAATTTTAAAAAAATAGCAATGGCTAGTGTAAATAATCTTGAACCCAAAGAGTCTAACCACAAACTGGACAAAAACACTGATAAACAAAAACAACAAGGTCGCAGAAATGAAAGTAGAAATAACGAGAACCAAAAAATAATTATTCATAATATGTATTTTCAACTTTCAGTTTAAATATTTTAAAAAGTTTTCTGTATGACACAAAGAGGGAAAGAAAGAGAGAGTGTCTATAATAAGGGCTTCAACGGTCCTGGCTGGGCCTGTAATGGGACTGGATCCCAATCAATAGAGATGCTCCTCAGGCCATTCGTAGGCATAATGACTTTAGGTTTCTCAATAATTAAGATATTGTCACTGTGCTGACTGCAGGGTCAGCCAATCATTAACCTCATGTTAAATATGCCTTTGTTTTAATTGCTTTGCCTTAACTCCCCCAGATATGCAGGGATGAAAATTAAAGGGAAAGCAACCTTTTTTCCTCCTGCATGTATTAAAATGAGGAAGGGCGGGGGAGCGGAAAATGATACAAGTCCTGCACAATAGTTGTACCAACACATTCAAAATGTCCGTTTCAAGCTTTTCTATTTTATTTCTATTTGGGAGTGTGTTATTTCCTTTAATAAAGCAGGCATTTGGAAAGTTTATTTTCAAAGACAAACTGCGTATTATGAGGGGATTGGCCAACATAGTCAAGGATTGCGTCACTGTAATCGAGATAAAATTAACAGATTGGTGAATATAAAATATTTCTATCCTCCATCTTACCTCTAATGTGCTAAATATGCAGGCACCTTCTGAGATGGACTGTACCAAATCTGTTTTTAACAGTTTAGTTTTCATGATCTGCTCTTTTGTTATAGACATAAATGAATTATTTTGGATCCACATTACTTAAACTGAAACTAAACCTTCTGCCCCCAGACAGGCCGAGAGACACTGAGGGACAAGGCCAGGTGTGGGATGAGAACAGCGGGTTAAGCTGTGGTTGGGACAAGGGAAAGCACACTTTCCAAATTAGCAACTTTGTCGTACAATATATTGCAAATATATAGTCATCAAAATATCATTAATATTGTAGAAGACTGTTTAAGAATGCAATAATTGTTGACTAATATCTACAGCATGATGACTATACATTTAACATTTCAATAAGATATTCAGCCTGTTTGATTGAGGTCATTTTCATGCCTGACACAGATTACAGAGTCCCAGATTCGAACACTAACAGAGGTGGAAATACATATGAACAAGACAGGAGTAAGAAAAACTTAAGATCAAGTGCAACTGAGATCATCATCGTTTTATTTTCTCATGATGCCGCCATTACATGATTTTCTGATATTGTGCAGCCTGTCCCATCGTTTGTGTATGGTGTACACATTGAAACTCTCCTCCTGGTTCATAAACCTGCACGATTAGACCCTTTAAAGCTTCTCGATGTATGGCTTTAGCAAAAAGATCTACTGCAAATGAGCTGATTTCATTTCCCCTAAGACAGCTGAATTAGTTTTATCAGATACACCATAATCAATGTTAGATGTGTATAATAAAGACTAGGTGTTGAAGTTAAATCAAAAGTAGAAAGCAGATTATTAATAGTAGTCTTAAGGGTGCATATTTAAGCAACAAAGCAGGACTTTGCAGTGACAAAGTGGTTAAGTTAGTATTTATTCACCACTTGTCCCTTAAACATGTTTTATTTTGTATATCATCTTCCTCTAGTTGATCATGTTGCTTTAGTTTAAACATTGCTGTTTTAACTTCACTTTACTAACTATCCCAGATTTGTTTGTGGTATATTATGTTGCACTTTACATCAGTGCATGTTTCTTTCTTTTTAAAGCTAACACTTCTGAAACATTGGTCCATTTGAATATTTCTTCTGTTCCAACGTACATTATTGGCAAATTCCTTTTGTTTGTTTCTTGAATACTCAACATTGTTCATCCCTTTAGATTACAAATCCAGAACAGGTGTGGGGGACGGGCCAGCATTTCCTATTTAAATTGGCGCATGATGTCACTGAGTGCATCACTGGGCAGAACCAAGTGAAGGGTTTTCTTTTTGTTCTTTATTCTTTTTAAAGTAATTTGTTCAGTTGCCTTGCATTAAATATTTTTACTTGCAGCATTTAGGTGTGTAAATGAGTTTGTGAATTACATTAATAACCTTATTGCTGTTTCTTTGTTAAGATTTTGTTATTTGGTTTGACTTATTTTCTAATGGTACACACTAATGAAATGCCAGTGTCTTTCCAATTCTGTTTAAAACCAGTAAGATTTTGGCTGCTGGGAGATTGACAATATCATAAAACCAAAATGTCAAAAAATAAAATACACCAGGAAGAACACTGAACTGTTTGCTAATGGATTTCTTATCAACTTTCTTGACACCGACTGCACTACTTCACATACACCTCTTTTATTTTTTTTAATGATTTTTCTATGGTTATAGGTGTCAATAAAGGGGGTAAAGTTTTAAAACCCTTATGGTTTGAGAACCACTCTGTTACTTGATAAATGAGAGTAAAACGGCTCTACTGTATAATTTTTTTAACCAAATTCCCACAATTACCTATTTTTTGTGTTTTAGTTTTAAACATTTGCACCAAAGTCAGATGTTGTATCACTGCTGGTAAAGGAGGGGTGCTCATCTCTTTTCTCACATATGCAAAGCCCACTCAGATGGCAGTATTCCTCTCCCACTCCCCCCATCCCAGCAATCACTCCCAGCCATTCCTGCCCCAGCTGGGTGATGAGAAACAATGAATTTATATCTGACGTGTTGTCATTCTTTTCTCTTTACTACACAGAGTTTTTGTACCTCACTCTCTCCCATGCGCCGCCGTGCCATTGGTTGCTGGTAAATGGACTAAAGCGCCACTCAATAGGCTGATGCACTCTGTCAAGGCGAGGGGGCTTGACCTTTTCTGGCGTGGGGAAACGCAATTCATATCGGCCCCAGACCAGCTGCCCGCTAAACGAACATCTCATCCAATTTCCAGACGCCTGCAACACAAAAAAACAAGAGTGGTTTGTGTGTGTGCGGGTGTGTGTGTGTGTGTTGGGTGCTGGGTGGTTGGGCGAGAAGAGAAGGTGGGGGAAGTGGGGTTAGAGGGAGAGGGGCTTGTGGGCAGGGAAGTCCTGATGGATTTTAGATTGGTTTCTCAATTTCTCTTCACTCCAGAGAGGTGGGGGGAGAAATGAGACAAAGAGGAAAAACAAACACCAAATGCTCAAATGCACACCAAGGCAGACACACACACACACACACCCACACACACACACACACCCCTACCAACACACAAGGAAGCTTGGGGGGAGGGGAGGGGTTGCTTAAACTGACCCCTCTATTTACTGATTATTCATTTACTTGTTGAGGTGTTTATTATTCCAGGTTGTTAAATGATTTTACGGGCCAACTATTCTTTATTTCTTTTTTTTTTTGTTGAAGTATTTCTATTTTGTTCTTCACCATATCTAAATCATCAACACCAGACAGACTATTAATGCCAGACCACCAAGAGAGATGGTTACTGTGGAGACGGCAGCCCCAGAGGATTCATTCATGATAAACAGGAATACAAACACACAAACAAAAAACCGCAATCAACTTCTCTGCACCCGTACTTGGACAGTTACACACATACAAAGTCCTCATAACACTCGGTGGATCATTTATTCACTAGGAGAATATGTCGCAGGCTGCAAAAATACACAGTAAATCAGATAAAGGATTTGTCATCATATACATGCAATTTAAGGCAAGTGTGTTCAGATGCAACGCAAGCAACCTGTCTTGAGAGAGCAATGAAGACCTGGCGCTAAAATCAGCTCGATTTTTATGTGTTCATAGGCATCTGCATGATGTGTTTGAAACAGACACACATTAATAACCAGTGTTAATTAAACAGAAGTGATTTGTGCTATATAGAAGCTGTGACTTGGGCCCTGATAGTCTTCAACAAACAAAACACTCTTTTATTTTTCTTTGGGGTTTTTTCCCCAACACAGAAAATAATAGTACTCACATGCAAAGGGAGCATCAATGCCATTGCTTCTCATCAATTCTAGATCTCTTGTCCACACATGTAACACAAACTGAGATGGAAAATAATTTACTCTTTTCAAAAAATTCTAGCAGAAAATCTGTGTTTTGCACAGATTTTCTGTGCAAAACACAGAAAATGTGTTTTCTGATGCATACGCACACTGCATCAGTGTGCGTATGCCTTATTAGAAACTTTTTTATGATTTGTGGCTTACATTTAAAACTGGCTACGTCATTTAATTGCATGGACATTATCTTGTGAACAAATATGGCTTTTTCAAATGTATTACTATTCCACTTTTTGATGTTGGAATAAATATTTGATGCAATTATATATTATTCAGCAGACAGCACCTCCTTTGATTGACTGGAAATAATATGGTATATGTTTGTCTTTTCGCATGGTTGGGAGATATTTCAACATTTACTGCAAATGAATCTCCAAGGTCTCAGAGGCTGAGTGAGAGAGGGCTGCATTGCAAAGACGTCTATACTATCACGCAGACAAACGCAGTTATGAGGAGGTAAACATTTCAGATTTTTTAAAAACTGCAGTTCTTACTAGGGCAACAAACTAAGATGCATTTTTTAAATTAATAACTTATGTTAATAATTTGGAACAGTTGTTTTGGACAAAAGATTTTCCTTAAGCAGATTGCTCTTGAGTTTTCCCAATGAGCTGTGCAGCAGCAGAAATTTGGCCTCAAAGCACCTGAGATCTCTTGGGTGACTTGCATTTCCCCACGGCCCTGTTTCTGCCTGCCGGTCTGCACGGCTTTGGAAGGCCCGGCCCAATTGAACACATTTAGTAAGCCTTCAACCTTGGACTCACCGGGGATTCAATATATCATTCCACCTTCCATAGACAAGTTACTTCCTGTCTAACAAGATGATTCTTCATGTGGTATGATGTCACCATTTAACATTTGAGTGAAATGTGCACTTTTTCCTTTACCCTGACTTAATGTTTGTTATTCCTATTACAGATGTATCACTGATACCTGTTTAGGAATGACTGTCCTCTTTCCCTCCTTCATTCTTGGTGGTGGTGACGGGTGGGATGTGGGTTGGCAACAAGGACAGTGATCAAATTTCCTACACCCCACAAAAGCAAACACAGCTAGTCGGCAGTGTGTGCCACACATCCCCGGAGTCCAACTGCTGCTCTGAAACCAATTTAGCAGCCTCTGCAGCATGGAGGAAACCTCTACCCCCCCTCTTTTCTTCTATCCATCCATCCAGCCCTCCCTCCTCCTTCTTTTCCTCTCGCTTTCAGTGTGCGCTCAGTTCTCTCTCCCAAAGTGTCACTCTTTAGAAAAGTGGGAGGCAGGAAAGGGTGGGCGAGTTCGGGCTGGAGAAGGGGGGGAAGAAAAAAGAAGGGAAAGGCTTCTCTTCTTTCTGAAATCATGCTCTGGATCAGTCTGGAGAGGCCTGGCGTGTTTGGATTGGCATGGTGGCTGGCAGACGATAGAGGGAGGTGGAGCTGGAAGAGAGTTATAAATAAACATTTCAACAGGACTGCGAAGAGGTGTCGGCAGGCCTCAGGCCACAGACCTTCCACGGGCTCTCTGGCGCCTCTCCAGGTCACATTACATGAGAAAACGACCAGATAAAAAAAAACGCTATGCGTGTGTGTGTTCCTTTGTGAGTCAGTGTGTAACAGAGAAATAGTCGGCGAGAAAAGAAACTTGATAGGGCGGTGTCTATGTTGTTGTAGATAGACCAAACAAAGTTGTCTATTTTCTTGAAGTTAAAGAAAAATTTGGTTGTGATTTACAGATAAAAATGGTGAAATGCTGTGATTTAAACCCCTTCACTTTAATACCCTTAAATAAATCCGGTACAATCAACTGCCTTCCAGTCACCCAACCAGTAAATAATTTATAAAAAACTATAACAAGACTCCAAGCCTATACTAAAACATTGCTGCTCTGCTCGCCCAAAGAAGCGAGGAAAGAATCAATCTGACATAGTAACGCTTTTCGGCAAAATGGCAAAAAGAAATTTAGAATACTAAATTTAAAAACCATAGGTTCTTTATGATTCATAAGTGATCTTTTTAGGCAATTTTAAATTCTGTAATTTCCAGGGGTGGTAGGAGTTCATCCTGCAATTGGTGGGTTGCCGGTTCAAACCCTTACCCTCTCTGCCTCAGTCTTTGGGTCCTCGGGCAAGACGCTTCAGCGTGAGAGTGCGTGTGTGAAGCGCTTTGGGATGCTGTAGACTTGATAAAGCAGTGTAAAAGTATATGCAATTTACCATTTTACTACTTAAACAAAACTAATCATTCAGGAATTTGACCTAATTTATGGCTGCACGTTGCATATCCAGTGAAACCACAGTGGGTTGGAGCAAAAGTATGAAGTCAATCCTGGGAATGAGAAAGTACTGTCTGTACTTTATTCTCCTTTACCCGGCCTCAGAGCTGAGCAGTTGGGCACCGAGCTGAGAAAATCACTGGCAGCAACAGCAAAACTCTGCACTTCACATATTTGTTCTGAAATGGTCAAATAAAAAATATATCATTGTTTAATATGGGCCAAAGAAAGTTTACAGTAATGTTATGCAGTGCATCTCACGGACTGGGCCTCTTTGGGATGGGTGCCTCACAATACTAAAGAGAAAATATATGAAACTACAGAGTATGCTGAATGACTTCATTCTGCACACAAGTTCCTTAGTCCAATATAAACTTTGCTAACTTGAAGGTTTTCCACTCAATCAGGCCTGAGTGGTCCCCTGAAGTCCCCTTGTGTGACTCAGGTTCATGCCTGATCCCACAGTTAGAAAAAAAGATGTTTTGGTTTCATGGTTACTTATTGCAGGCAGAGTTTTACAGTTGTGTTTTGGCAAACGGAGCTGGTGCTTTTGGCTGAAGCTGTCCACATCTGTGCTCAGCGGGAGTTTTCTCGAGCCCTCGCCACTGCCTCCCTTCAGATACAAAACGAGATAAGATGATCATATTTTACTGCCTGGATGAGCCGCAGAACAGAACAAGGGAGAGAGAGAAAAAAACTGCAATCTACGAAAAATATTTGTGGCTCTTTTGTGATTACAGATAACTTACAGACTTCTTGAACAGATTAAGACTTTCATCATACTAAATCTTTGGTTTCGATCCTGTAACGTCAAAACACTGTTTTAAAGAGCTGAAGAGACTGGCAAAAAGCTATGAAGAGGAATGGTTCATCCAGATGCATTTTTGAGTGAAGATGAAAGGAGAAGCCAAGGATGGAAAGAGTCAAAAGCAAAACAGAACTCACAGGAAAATGTAGACCACAGAATGCTATGAAGTCAGAGGAAGCATATCTTCTTTTTATTTAGTTGTGGTTCACTCCACAATTTACTATAAAAACCTGGCAGTGTCCTCGGGGGCTAGTTAGCAGATCCCACTGATATGACTAGACTTGGGTGGCTTCACCACAGGCTTGGCCAGGGGTGAAGTGACTTCTAAACACTCGGAAACTTTTGAGTGTCTGGCTGCATGTTTGTCCACCTTTTTGGAGAGACGTTGCAGCTTCAGCAGAGACAGACAACACTGACAACCTTCTCACTGCAATATTTTAATTTCAGACGAATGGCCACGTAATTTTTTTTCACCTTCTGACAGTAATCATCCCTCATCCAGATAAATGACCTTTGACCCTGCTGCCCTTCAGAAACCAAAATATTTGGGTTATTGAGGAATCGGCTCCATGTGACAATTAGCGGGAATAAAATCTGATTTTAATATTTTATTTGTCGTGGAAACATTTTGGAAAAATGCATAAAATTAAAAGTGTGTTTTCTTACAACTGTATAGCACTTACAATGGCTTAAAAAAGAGCTTGAGGCCCTTGGATTTTATATTCTGGACATAGAAAGATAATTTCTGAAGAAGAGGTAAAAACACCCTCAACTTTACAGGTTTTTTAACACAGATAAAATTTTAAAAAGTGTGTTGTGCATTTCTATTTAGTCCACTTGAGTCAGCACTTTGTAGAGCCGCCTTTCACTGCAATGACAGCTGCAAGTATTTGGGGTATGTTTCCACCTGCTTTTCACATCTACAGGCTGACATGTTTCCCAGTTCTCCTTTGCACAATAGTTCAAGCTCAGTCAGAATGACTGCAGAACCCAGGCGAACCTTGTCTAAAAACTTAGTGAATTTTAAAAGAAACTGGCTGCACTGGATTTTATTTAGGATATGTAAGAACAGCTAAATACAAATGCACACCACACCTTCTGGGATTTTATTTGCAAAAGCCTAAAATAAATTATTATTTTCCTTCCACTAAGTTTGTGGTTGTGATGTTAAAAGTAGGGGAAAAAATAGTGTGAATATTATTGCAAAATATTTTATGATACAACTGATTTTTCTCCTTTTTTTCTCCTGGGATTACTTGAATGTATAAAATACAATGTATACTTTTGGTTTAATTTATGGCTCAGGTCCATTTTTCCACATGTATGTTATTTGACATCTGCTTTTCCGCCTTATTTTATTCAGTGAATGAGAAAGTAATGGGGATCCAGATAGAAGAGAGGAAAACCAGTGCAATACTATTACCCTTTCCTGTTTCTGTAGAGCCAGGAATCTTCAGGGAGGTGAGCTGAGAGGAGTCCTGGCGGACAGCCACTTCTGATGGGCCAAGTCATACTGTGGAAAAACGAGAGAAATCAAGAAACCTGTTTGCAACAAAACTGATGGAATTTCAACTCGGAATTAGATAAGCATGACGAATAAATTGAGTTTCATGTTTTCATGAAGAAAAAATTAACAGTACTTTGCTTACTTTTTGTATTGTTAACTCTGAATACATGCTGAAGGAATCTCATCTTCTGTTTCTAATTAAAGTGCAGCACTATTTTCCAAACAGGCTTTACCAAGAAAAATATTCTTGTAACTCGGAATGTTTTGCACAGTGGTTTTTTCACTATAAACATGCACAAAATATTACACAACTGCACTGCCAAAGGATAGAAAATAAACAAAAACATGGGTGTTGTTTGCATGGTGAAGGCTTAAAGAAAATGTGCAGGATCTATTTCAGCATCAAAGACAAAATATTTATGACGAATTAAATATTTACTGCAATTGTCAGCAACCATATCTGTTAAAATTCTACTTGTTGCTTTTTAATTTTTGCTTACACTTTGCTGTAAGTTATGCAGTTGTAATAAGACCTTGAAACATAAATAATGAACATTTAGCTCTCGAGTCAGAGTTGAAGATGAGATGCGTCTAAGCTAACCCCAAGCTGAAAATCTGTCTGAGGGGAGGAGGGATCAGTGAAGTAAGCAAATAAAGCCAAACAGGAGGTAAACACTAAAACCCCTGACCTGCCCTTTAAGAAACACCCTTTCTCCTCAGACGGTGCTACCAAACACAACCTCCAGCACTGCCAGCAAGCTGCTCTCCTGACAGCCTCAGACTCTGAGGCCTAAAGAAAACAAACTGACTCTGATTATGAAAATAGTGCCGTAAGGCCCTCCTGGTGCCAAACGCTTATCTTACACAAGGCGAGCTTTGTGCTCTGTGGGGAGTTCTTGCTGGCCCTCAACCACCCCACCAGGTGGAGACTTCCAGGGCCTGGCTCTCCTCCTCCATCCCTTTCCCTCTCTTTGCCCTCGTGCGCACAGTGTCACGTCCGCCGGGACCGCTGAGTATATTTTGAAAGGGGAGCATCAGGAAATTGATCCACAGGCACCACACTGTTCTGAGGGCAAAAGCAATTCCTTAACAGTTGGGGATGATGAAGCTTCGCGAATGCAATGCCAACATTGTTTCATGCAGCGAATATTTTAAATAGAGGTTTGACATATGGGAAAGACAAATCCTTTTGATGAGCATAAGATTTGGGGGTTGTTGCAAGGTGAGAAATTTCAAGAACAGAGCATTTATAATATAGATTAAGATTTCATCAAGTTACATCAGTCTGGGAGGAAAAGAAATAATGTCAGAGCGCAGAAATTTCTAGAGGTAGTTAAATAAGAATATGACAATTGCAAAGCAGATCGAATAATGCCTTTTTACTGACGATGCTTTTCTGCTGACATTTCTGTTGCTGAATATTTGAACTTTAAGTGAGATTTGACAACAAACATAGGGAATCCTTTTGGTGTGGCATTAAGCCACGACTGTCTGAAAACAGATGCTTCAATGTGCCTGAGCTCAAAAAAGTTCAATTCAGCATTACTACTGGCATCATTTAAAAGTCAGTGATATAGAACAAGAGCTATAACACCGGTAGTTAGCAGTAGTATCTACTGTATGTAAATGGGAAGCTCTGAAGTTTGAAGTGCGGTTCTGTGGGGTTATCAGGACTAGTACCTGTAGCTCAAAGCTGTCAAACCACAGTAAATTTGTTGGAAGTTGAAGAAATCCCTGGATCAGTGAAAGGCTAACCTCTAGACAGAAGCAAATTTGTTGCAATTTAAAACAAGTCAATAAAAATCTGAGTGGAGTAGTCTCTAAACTAGAATAAACATCATCAAAGACACTATGTTCTCCAGTTGGAAGTTCTTCATAAACAATGTTGATGATGTACTGAAAAGCTCCATGAATGATGGGAACCGAGTTGCAGTTTTTTTCTATTTGTGTTATTGCATCGACAGAGAACATTCAGAAGGGAAGGAACGCAACAGAGCACACTTGCTGGACTTGTTTAAAATGCAAATATTGATTCTGAATTGTGCTTGCACAACTTTCACAGGAGTCCTCGTACTTCTGGGGCATTCAAAGTGAATGACTGGACTCTCAAAATGACAGCACTTTTTTTGATGACATTAACAGTTAAGAGTAGTGTAACCTTTGCCAGAAAAATATTTCATTTAATTCCAAGCAAACAAATTATTTGTTCTGCCACTTAAAAATACAACGCACATTTGGGAGGTGAGAAGTGAACAACTTCCTTACTAATCCAATGATTTTTATTTAGATAAAATGAGTTACACAAGGCTTACTTCTTAAAAGCAAATAAAAATAAAAACAAACCAGCTCTATATAAGGGATTCATTTGTGAATCTGTTTCCATTTATAGAACGTTCTTTTCCAGGTTTTGTGTTTGTTTTCCCAATGGACACATGATCAACAGAACTCCAACCAACTTAACTTTGAGTGTTGATGTTTAATATTAGTAATTAGTTATTATTCCTTCAAATGTCAGACAAAACAAATGTTTTTGGTGAATAACCTGGTGACTAACTTCTATTAAAATCTGCCTTGATGTTCAAGGAAAAGGTTGGCGGTAAAATTAGGTCACACATTTTGCAGGTGGCTGACTTTGGGACCTGATTGCTTGTGATCATTTAGATAGCAGACATTCTTCTCCAGCAACCACACACCACAGCTGTCAACAATTTTGAAACAATCCAAGATAATATTGATGATTCCTTTCTCTCAAGGGATCTTTTTGGAGTTTGCTAGTAAAACCGATTCATCATCATGCAGCCATAAGTGATTGTAAATTACCAACATCAGAGAACAAAATTATCAAGCAGATTTGATGGATGATTTTGAGACGTGCATGCATATCCTTTCAGGGTTGATATTTGTAATTGCTTCTTTTTTTTTTTTTTTTTTGCTTGTTGTATAACTTTCATATTGATTACCAAAGTCACAAGTGCAACGGATTTGTACCCATGTTCTCGTTATCTAACAAAAAAGGTTCCTTTTGGTCATATGATTGACTGTGTTTTGACAGCTTTTGATAAAACTTTCAAATGAGGCTATTTCTATTCTATTCTATGAAAAAAAATAACATCATATTTAAGCACGTTGCAAAGACAAATGACAAATTATGTCAACAAGTCACTTTAGTTCAACCACAAGAAGTGCAGGTCAAGATTTTTGAAGAATAAGTTGGTATCGATGGCCAGTCCTAGTCTGAAATCTAAAACCAATGACATATTTAATAAATTCAAATATGCATTGCAATGAGGGACATCTGTTATCTTTTGAAAATAACCTTAAAGCATATATTAAGCACAATTATTAAGTCCACATGTCTGTAATGTAGAAAAAAAGATTGTTACTGGTCTGTAGCATTCTAATCGTAACTGTTGGTTTTCATTAGCTGGAAGTGAAAAATCATAATTAACAGAAACAAAGGCTGAGCAAAATACAATAAGTCTGTGTTTAATTAATGTATATAATGTTTTTTACTTAGTGAATTAAATTACAAGAATAAATCAACTTTTCAATATTATTCTAATTTAATAAAAATGCCTATATCTGCTTGAAAACTCAGCAGACTTGGACAAAAGACTTTATTTTGCAGTGATTTTATTGTCATTGCAAAAGGACACATAAGTGACATTGGCAATAAAATTTCATAAATTTAAGTAGCACTTTTTTGTGATCATTCATCAATACATTTCCAAATGCTGATCTATTTTTTTTAATCAACAGGTATTTGTCCCCAGACAAGTTACTAAATGACATAACTTTGTTTCTCATTATGTATCTGACTTAACACATTCAGCTATAATCTTCAATAAACACAGCTCTCTTGCTGACGTTTTAATGCAACATTGTTTGCTAAAGTGCAAGTCTAACTTAGCGCATTCACTCTGTTTTTGACTTGTTAATAATTTGAGGCTTGCAGACAAAAGTTATGAAAAGAATTGGTACATAAACTCTGTCCTTTTCTTTGAACGTCATAAAATTGAACTACTAATGTTTCAGCTGCTCACATTTTCACCGACAGCTTCCTCGGCAGTCCGAGGGACAGACCGGAGGCTATAGACACCAATATAGTCTTTATTTTGTTGCAAAGCTACTTTGCAACAAAAAGAAGGTATAAAGGAGGTAAAACTGTTCACAGTTGCACTTCATAAAACCAACAAAATAAAGAGCACAACCTATAAAAGAGTTTTGCAACTGATGAACATAAAATTAAGCGTTGATTTTTATAAACTAACTGCCAGTTTGTGTGGCGAGTGGGGAGACAGAATTGTTGACAGTAACAGTAAGACCAGACATTGGGAACTGAGCTTAGTCTGGGACCTCTACACACTAAGTAACACCTCCACCAGTAACTGATATTCGCGATCAGATCTTGACATCTCTAGCGTAATCCATATGTAGGCAAGCTGCTTAGCTGAGAGGCATTATTTGAGTTACCCACTGTTGTCCTGAACACACTTAAGTTGGAATTCATTATAAAGCTGGGTCACATTCTTCTCACTGAAACCAAAAGAAATAAGACTTGCGGATGACTGTTTTTTTCCAAAGTCGTTGGAGAGTGTGTAAGCGATCTGGGACACACAGGGTGGCGTCTCGATGAGCCTGGGTTTGGATCAGAACCTTGCATCTGGGGAACATGTGCTTTTGACTGGGACAGAAAGACAAGGACAGAGAGCCAAAAGAACATTCTCACAAAAATTATATTTTTTTTATGTAGGGCCTCTAAAATGAAGTCTAATGACTTTCTTTTCCATTGCACATTATGTATCCACTCAGCTCTAATCCTTCTCCTTGTCCCTCACAATGTAGAGTCTAAATAGTTCTCATGGAAATGAGAGCGTTGTGGACAACAGGATTACTTACAATCAAATGTGTTTATGAAACGGTGTTGCTGACACGCCAAACTGGAAAAGTGATCCCTGCGAGGACCAGACCCTTGTGGATGTGTTTGGTGGGACAGAGGAAACACAAACCACCAAGAGATAAACAGCACTACTCAAAAGAGAAAGAGACAAACAACAGAGCAGCTTTAGAGAAAGAAAGCTGTGGATGTAATGGTTCTTTGGCAAACAACAAACCACATCTAGTCCCCCCTGGCAGTCTCTTGGCACTACTGCCGGTATGCCTCCATTAGCAGCATCAGAAGGCCCACGGCGGCCGACAGAAGTGTGACCGGAGATTATTGTCCTGCGTGCTTGTTTGGGTTAAGGCTTTAGATGGGGAAATGGGATTAGGACAGGCCCGGCTGGGGAGACACACACTAATGGGAAGCAGAGGAGCACTCGCCTGATCCTCCTCCACTCACTGAGAGCAACCCTGTTATCCCACCTGATTGGAT
This sequence comes from Xiphophorus maculatus, assembly GCF_002775205.1. Lineage (NCBI taxonomy): Eukaryota > Metazoa > Chordata > Actinopteri > Cyprinodontiformes > Poeciliidae > Xiphophorus > Xiphophorus maculatus. Next base: position 23,503,383 of record NC_036454.1, read on the forward strand.
TAGCCCCCTGTTAAATGTGCTATGATAAGGGCGGACCACTGCTGAGAGTCTCTGTAGTGTTGCAGGAGAGGAATCACAAATGCTATACAGGGAGCAAAGAAATTCCTCCACAGTGCTTTTTTTTTTTTTTTTTTATGTCTCATGTCTAGCTTTGTTTCAGTTGTGTTTACATGATCGGAGGACAAACAGATTAAAAGTAGACTTTTAAAAACAACTTCCTGAGCAGCATTGTCTCTGCAGAGACGTCAGATCCTCCTTTTCCTTAACAAGTTTTTAGAAAATTTATTGTATCGTAAAAGATCGTTTTATTACAATGTGACTTTGCAAGGGCTTTATATACTATGTATGCAAATCTTCATGCCTTAAACTTGCTAATTGCAGCAACTCTACCAATCAGACAGTAATTACTGGTATCCTGCCTGCCTTTCCTTCCAATGGCTGAGCAGCTAATTTGAGCTGCGGTTTAAACAGCTGGAAAACAGCATCCTGTGGCAAAACTGGAGGCCCGTGTTTGAGCATGCATGTGTGTACATCTGCGTTACTGTTCATATATGTGGTGTATGGCACTTTTCAAGAAAATGCAATGTTAGGTATAATGAATTTAACCAGTAGGAAAATCTGGGCTGATGTTTGTGTAACATAATATTCCCACAGAATGTACTCCACATCTCCTCCATCAAGGCCTCTATCAATATATATCAATATGCTTATTTTATATGGATACGCATTGAGAAATCACATTATGCCCAGATTTTCACCGCCAGAGTGACTGGCTCTTGTGAAATTAAAAAGTGAAAAGATCTGTTGAATTTGCAATGGTAAGGCTTTCCATAACTTAGGGGCCCCGATAGCTTCTGCTTTTAACTGGGAATGATCAAGAGCAGCTGGTTCAAAAATCCTGTTCGAAATCTGTAGCTACTCTGTAATCATTATTTCTGTTTCCAAAAAGTGCAAGTGTTCATTTTATGACTCATTCAATAATGGCTAAAAAGAAAGCAAAACTGGAATTGGCTAAAATCTGTATTGGGAGTATTGACAGGTATCAACTTTACACCAGATATTGGAAATTGACCACACAGCTCTACTTTTATTTCCTCACCTTAATTAAAATTATATTAAAGGTGAAAGACTCAAGTGATGTACAAACCATTACAGCTAACGATGAGTGGATTAAAGATTTTAAAGCTCCTTCTATATTTTTCTTGAGTGCATTTGTCAATGATCTCATGATTATTTATCAACCATCAGTACCAATTCTCATTGATTCTGCAGTTATTCAATCATGAAAAGTTATTCTCAAACTCAGGCCATTGTATTTTTTTGGCTGTGTAATTCTTGTTTTCTTCAAGTCTTTGTTAGTTCATTCAGTAAAACCCTACTGCCACCTATTTCTAGCAGCAATGTAGACTATTATTGAATCAATTAAAGTAAAGCCACATGTCCACCTGACAGGCACTTAAGAAATTAGCACTGAAATACAGGTCACTGTTAGCTAATTAACTAAACTGTTGTTTATGTAGCACATATGCTGTTACAAAGACAGTTAATCTCTAATGGCCACTGAGGAAGAAATGAGTGTGTTTGCCAACTACAAAAAGCAGCTCTAAGTGTGTCTGGTTATTAAAAGAAACACAGTAAGATGAATAGATAGTGCAGCGCTGCCTCCTTGATAACTGTGATTATTAAAATATTCATTTTCAAAAAGTTGCATTAATGAATGTTTTATTTTCTGAAGCCTTTTTTGGAGCTTGTTTCCTCTTTAACAGCTTTATGTACACAAAGCTTTTCTCCTCCATTTGCACAGTTGCTCTTCTTTTCATTTACACACAATTTCACATCACATGTTTTCATTTCCATCTCATCTCTTGCTCATTATTTGCTTATTTGTGACTTTAGCAGCAACAGGCTGAGGACACATTTTCATATACTGATGTGACAGCAATGCTGTGTTTTAAACAATAGTAAATGTTGTTTTTTCTGTTTTCGAACTATTATTGAAGAAGCGGCAACATTCACGTAAGATTAATATCAGCCATGCTAAGGCGGGCAACAGTATTAGACATTTTTTCAGTATTATCCACCATGTTTTCTTCATTTGAATCCATTTGCAAGAAAAGCGAGGCGTCATGTGCCTAATGCTGGCAGTGAATGTGTCAGGAGAGGAGAAATCCTGGTCCAGGCAGCCACGAAAGAAATTTGGCAGAGAGTCTAATTACTGTACCTGTGTAATGGCCCACTGGCTGCTACTGTGGTAGAGTTTCAAGCAAATTTAATTTGAACTTGGAATAGAGGAGAGGACTGAAGACTGAAAAGAACATTTAATCTGCTGCAAAAAAGGATTTATAGTGCCTTGCAAAAGCCTTCATGTCTGCAACTTTTCCACGTTTTGTCACATCACAATCTGAAAACTTTAATGTATTTCACTGGGATTTCAGGTGCTAGAGCAACACACAGTAAAGTGTAACTATGAAAAAGTTAGATTAAGATACAGCTTTTTTCCAAAATTTTTTATAGTGTTGCATGTAATTATGTATTAAGACATGTTATCGTACACTTGCAGATAAATACAGTGCAAACAAATTTATAAGGCACTTAAGTAGTGGATAGAGTTTAATTGCATGTAATTTTATCTATAAATAAAGGTTTCTGCGAAGGCCTCAGAGGTTTTTAGTACACACATTTGTGAACAAACAGCATCAGACTGAGCAAGAAGCACACTCTGAATCTGATGCTGACAGATTGTGGATAAAGACCAGGCCATGCAGATCAAATACGATGCTTTGGTGAGATCTATCTTTTTCTTTTCTTTACTTGTAATCTTTATGGTGGTGGCAGCACCATGGTGTGTGGATGCTCTTCTTTAGGTGGAGAGACAAATTGAGCAAATTCATTATAAGATAGTAGAAAAATATGTAATTGTAGTTGTATTATTGAACATTAGGATGATGATGATGATTGTGATTCATTAATGTCTTTCTTTCTCTTTCCTATTTTCTGTCACTGCTGTGACATTTGTAATTGGACATATTTGTGTAGCCGTACTGCACAGGTATGTCACACATTTCAGACTTGTAATTATTACAATTTTCCTTTCTATTCAGAACTATTTTGCAATTTTGAGATATCATATAATATCTCAATAAAATACAGTAAAAATTTAAGTTGTGGGATGTGCTGTGGTGGCGCAGGGGTTGCGCACAACCCACACAGTCCTTGACGTGGCCATTGGAGGTTCGATTCCCGGCCTGGCTACCTTTGCCGCATGTCTTCCTCTTCTCTCATTACCCACTTTCCTGTAAATTAACTATCAAATGAAGGCCACTAGAGCCAATAAAACCTTTTTAAAAAAATTAAGTTGAGACGTGACAAAATAGCAAAAGTTCAAAGGATGTGAATACTTTAGTAAGGTACTGTTTTTTTATTTCCATCTTATTTCATTTGCAAAATTAATACAGAGCAACACGTTGAACTTACAAGTGTTTTAGGATGTTTATTGACCACACGGCAGACTACTGGCGCATTATGTTTTTCTTGCATTGTTCTGTTCAGAGGACTAGTAGACAAAACAAATAGGAAAAGACAATAAACAGCAGTCTTGTTATTTACCTTCAGCGATGACAGAAGACCGCAATTTATTTTATTGCTTCGCAACACCAATGTCATTGGACAATTTTCTATTGTTGGGTTGCAGTGCTGGGCAATTTCAGATGGAGGAGCAAAACATTCTTGAACAAATTATTCCACTAGAGCCTAGGATCGGAAATTAGTTCTAGATGCATTTAAGAGTTACAGAGTGTGCTTCATAACCTATTGGAGAAATTAAAAAAAAAAGTTAAAGGACATAAACCAAAAAAGTGGCAAATTCTTTTTAAGCCAATAAATAAACCTGAAAATCACTCCCTTTTTGTCTTTCCATGTGTGCATAACATGAAAAAAATCACAAGGACATAAAACACTGGGAAAATTGCATGATTGCATTATATTCCCGTGTTGACCAGGAATATGGTGTGCAAGTGTAAGCCAGGAGACTGAATGTAATCATGTGTGTGTGTGTGTGTACCTGGCTCAGCATTCTCTGCCGTGTTTGTGTGTGCTCTCGTGGATGTCTTTGAGTCATTCTCATCCAGAGCAAGTTGTGAAAGCAAATTGTTAGCACATGTGGAGGATTTTCAAGTGTTTAGAATGAAGCTGGTTTCAAGAAGAAGCGGGTGGAGGTGGAGAGGGGGGTAGCAGTCTGCAGACAGAGACAGCCCGCCTAAACCCCCTCTCCTACGTTGGCTGAAACCAGTACCTTTTTTTCCTACTCATGGGAGTACAGGTCAGGGGTCACGGGGGAAGATCTGTTTGATTGGACACAGGCCTGCAGTATCAAACGCAGAGGACACAGTAAAAACGTAGACTGTAACATGACACTACCCCCGTTTCTGCGATGAAAGAGACATTTTCCCAGAAATAAGGAAACCGATAATGCATATTTGGTGCAAAAACACACAAAAAAGAAGATAAACATAAAGCAAAATATGCTTAGGAGGAAAAAGAAAAAAAATCTTACTCCGCTTACCACCCAAACCCTGCCTTAATACATGCTTCCTCTCCCTCCTTGTTCTTTCTGGGGGTTGGGGGTAAAATGTTCCAGAGATGGGGGAACCCAGCACAATTTCAAAGATGTTTCAGAGAGTAAAGAAGGAAAAGCACTTTTAATCTTGTGTAACCCTATAGGGCTCTAAACGAGAAAGGCTTTGGAGGAAGGATCCTTTAAAGGGGATATATAATCCTAATTAAAACAGAGAAGCTACCACTTTATCCTTAAGATTGGTCTTTCAGCTGTTGTGCAACTGTATTCTCCTTTGAGATTGTAAGGCTTTTTTTAAGTAATCCTAATAAAATTATCATAGTACAAAATGGTAAATCAAGCATTTAACAATGTGTTCCCCAGCTTCAAAGCCAGAATTAGTTTATTGGCTGTGAACTAGAGCCAACAAATTATTTTTATTTTGGTAGTCGACTAATTGATATTTTTTCCAGTTAGTTCAATTAGTTACCGATTGCTTTAATCGATCTTTGCTTTCTGTGGGCATCGCTTCTATTTTCAGTACTAATACCCATTTTACTGCACATTTTCAAATGCAGGTCTCTTGCTCATCACTTAAATTATCACACAATATTAAAATAACAACTTGTCAAATTAGTTTATGTGTTCTCTGATAAGTTCTAATTCGAAGTCTAAAAACACTGGATTCAAGTCAGACCAGAATCGGATTATTGTCCAAAACATCTTTCATCAACGTTTTTTGCATGTCTCTGTTAAATAAACTATTAAACTGAACTAAACTGTCCTTGTCTGTGCACCTGCATCGCCTCAGCAGGAACTGTTGGTGCAGGGACAACCCGGGGGGCACTGTTGGGGTTACCAGGGGAAGGACCAGTGGGTGGAGGCTCCCCACTGGTGTGGTGTTGTTTATGTGGGGGCTTGAGCCGTGTTGCAGCATAGTGGGCTCCTAGCTGGTGGGCTGTGGTTTACAGGAATGTTCTGGGCCAGCTGTGGGGACTGAGCTGAGCCCTGGTGGGGGTCCTGCTCCCTTGAAAGTCTGGGGTCCAATCAGGTAAGATGGCATGAACATAGTTCCAATGGGACAACCACCTCTTTGATGACTGAGGATTTTTATTTTTTTATGAACTAATCTTACAAGAAGCGGTTTTAATGGCGTAACGCATCTTTTGGTATGGTTACAGAAAGTTAAGAAATTCTTTTTTTAAAGGATCGGTCTTCAAAAAAAAAAAAAAAAACTACAGAAAATAATGTCAACACCATTATTTGAAAACGTGGTTATCAATTGTGATCTTAGGTTTCAATAAAGCAGAAAACAGAGATAAGAAATCCCATAAACTGTTTTCGGCACAGTGTAGTTATTAAAAACAAAGACGTTTCTATGGTTATATCATACCTCAAATAATATTTTTTATCAACAATTTCATATAGTATAAGTGGTCTCCATTAATCTATCATTGCAACTCTGATTACATATTAATTATAATTTATTAAGTCATATAAGGAATCAACTCAAAAATTATGTTGTGATATTTTAGATCTTTTTTAGTGTCCACACACCAAGACACAAACACAATACACAAGGCACCTTCATTTAAATTGATCAAGGTAATTGAGAACAGTCATGTCCCCCAAGTTCCCACCCTCACCCCCATCACACACACATCCAGACACACACACACACACGCACACACACACACACACACACGCACACACACAATTCTCTGCTGTCCTCTTTCATGAAAGCCCAGACATCTGGTCCACATACACCCCAAATCTTCATCCCCCATTCTCCTCAAGTCTCCAATACTTTTAAACCAGACAGATTCATGATAATGAAGCATTTGAAGAGTATATATAAAGACAAATGTACAAGTGTTGTGATTTGTGCTTAGAAAATATATGTTTAAAATCTGTTGAAACAAATAAGATGAACATATAAAAAAAATTACACTTTAGTCTCAATGCTGAACTGAGACACAATGACAAAACAAACTGAAAACATTACTATGAATACAGTGAATGTGATATTAAGGGACAGACTTTAGAAAGAGCTTTTCTGCTGGTGAAAGCAAGTCCCCTTTAAATAACAAGCCTGTAGTTTTCTCCATCATAACCCAAGTTTCTAGGAGATTAGTCACAAAGTCAAGATCGGATTCTCTTCAGAACATTTGAGGAAAACTCAGGATTTGCATGAAGTTTTCCACATCCCAGAAACTGTCCAAATGTCAATAACTTTGGTTCTCTCAATTCCTTTAAGTTGGAACACGATGTATCAATGTCAGAGACCTTCTAGCCTACTTACTGTTTTCAGACATTTTTGATTTGATTGACTTTTTTCAACCTAACAATGAAAAAAATAAATATAATCTAGAAAAGAAAATATCCCTCATTCCCTCCTTTAATTGGCATAACTGTGCCTGGGCTTTTATTTTGAAAAAAACAAAACAAAAACAAAAAACAAGCCAGTATGTCAAAGTCAAAGCCCCAGTCCTATTGAGCTCAGTATTTCAGTTTATCTTTTTTATCTTTAGTCCAGTCAAAATGTTCAGTTTGTTTTGTTCAGTTCCTTTTCTATTCAGTGGTTTGTATTTATTCCACTTGGATGTTCACATTAACGATCCTGGCAACTGGTCTGTACTTTACATAAATTAGTTGTAACAAACATTTAAAAAACGTTATGTTGGTATGAATTGGCTTTACCCGCTCAATAAAGAAATTCATTATTTGAAAACTGTGATATTTAATGCAGTTTGACTACAGTCAAAGTAGTCGAGAACATCTCGACAAAAAAACACAATGTAAGAAATCTGTAGAGGAAGATACTTTTTTTAAAGGAAAAAAAAAACACAGGGATTGTTTTAGATCAAACCAGGCACAGCAGTTTTCAAGATGATATGGATCTAACTCACACTTTACTGTAAATTTCACCTGCATGATTGGGCTCCAAAATAAACTATAGCCCAGAGACCCACATTCTCCTAAATCCATCCCTGCTTGTGTGTGTGTGGTCGCATGTGTGTGCGGGGGTGCGCGTGCGTGTGTGTGTGCGGGAGTGTGTATGCGCGTGCGAGTCTGTGTGTCCATGCACATCCACCCAGCACCAGAGGCAGTGTAAGTTACTTGTTAGAGATAAGAGATCAGACTGGGACAGATTTAATTAACAGATATCTCTCCCTAATGTAGATTCTTTTGGTTCCTTCAGATCCAACCTCTTTCGCTTATCCAACAAGGGAAAAAAAAAAGAAAAAAAAAGAAAAAACTTATCTTGGATTTGCACTCGTCATAATGTGTTTCGTACAGCATTTAAAGAAACAGGAGTTTTGGCCTACACCTTCGTGTTTTACTTGCATCAGACACCAGCGGACGAGATTATTGCTAAAGTATCATCCCCGACATCTTCAGTACATGGTGCTGTCACATGCATTCTGTGTTCTGTGCAGCTACATGATGTTCTACATGATGTCTTTGAAAAACTGCTTTCCATGCATATCTGTGTTTGAGCATGCAAGTATGAATGTGCCCTCCATAAACTAAAGCTAATAGAGACTTGCCCTCCTAACTATCTCTCAAGGTGACCAGATTACTGACATCAATTAACACGTGTTCTGTTGGCCACATGCCCAAAGCACACGCTCTTCCTTAGAGGAAAAGAAGAGATCATCATCCAATAAATCAGCAGAGGAAAAAAAGGCAAAGAAAAATAAGTAAGACAGGAAAACAGAGAGGACTCCTGTATTCTCATCTGAGCTGTTTGCCCTACAGCGGGTTACACAAAGTCCATTACTGTTACTCCAATAAAGCAAATAATGAAATTAAATGTAATGATTGTGGATTCTATATATGCATTTTACAGTAAGTACAATCCTCTTGGTTATCACAACCTAATGATCTAGAAAAGGCCAATGCAATGAAGGAGAAAAATATTGACAAAAAAATTTATTTCACCACAGGAAGGTCATGTAGAGTTTCCTGAAACTTCAATAAGGCTCTAATCATGAAGTCATAAAAAAGAACAATTATCCTCATATACTATGCTGTTAGAAAGTATCCAGTCACTGTGATTACTTGTTGCTGTGTTTTAATGATTTGTTTATGGAGTTTGTCCTTTTGTGTGCGTGTTTGCATGTAAGCAAGCAAAGCTAAATAAATACTGGGATTGTTCAGCATGTGGTATGTCTGGACCCACATTTGGTTTCAATTTAGAAACGGGTTTGTTTACCCATCCATGCAGCGTCTTTGTGTGCTTAAAAAAGTTTTTTTTTTTTTTACAATTTTGCTCTTGATTTCCAGTTTTCATTGTCTCACAAAAGTCACACTATCCCTGGGACATTTTAGATTTAGTTACATTACATCATCAAACTTTATTATGATCCTGTGTGATGGACCTACACAAATTACAGATGCTACAAAGCGTTGACTCAAGAGGGCTCTAAGCAAATGCATGCCACATAAGATGTCTATCATTTTGCTTATGTTTTGCAATTTTGCACTTCCTCTTGTTGGTCTATCTGATTAACTCCCACAAAAATAAGTCTGTGGTTGTAATGTGAAAAGTTCAAGAGGTGTGAATACTTTAGCATGTATATAAAATTTATTTTTGGTACGATGACTCAACTAATTCTTCTTTTCTGCTCGTTACACAAGTGGTTTAAAGCTGAAGTTGCCTCAGTTTATGTCAGACAGCACACAGCCCACTTCACTTAACCCTGTGGATTCAACACATCATTATGGAGGAATGTGTGGACCCATGGCTTAGTGGCTTATTTAAGAGAAAGCTCCAGAAGTTGTGCTTCTGTATCTAGACTCCTCTTTACCAGTATTTCCCAGTTGCCTTTTAGTGTTTGGTTACTTGAAACTGAATCAGCAGCTATTCATTATGCAGGTGATGCATCTTGATTGTCTTTGGGCTGATTAACTAATAATGATCAATCTCTTTTAGACATGTAAGCCACCACTGGTACAAACACAAATGTCATGGAGCTAAACAGTCTTCACTGGTCAAACACACCAAGCTAAATGTTATTGTGTAAAGTTGCCATGGGGAAAAACTGTGACACTTCAGATGCATTTTGAGAGCTGAAATAGACGTGCGTGTTGTGGATGAGCAACCAGTTTGTGAAATGATATTAGCAGCAAATCCATTCAAATGCACGGACACACAGTGAGCCCATCATTAAAAGGACTGAAATACAATCCAATGACACATAGCACTCTGTTTAAAAGCATACTTTCACGAGGGATGAGGAACTTTAATTAACCTGGGTTGCAGATGGGAGGGAGGCAGCAGTTATCCAGTGGCCTCTGGCATGTTGCCTGTCCAGTCCTGTGACGTGTAATATATTCTTATGGACCTGAACTCAGCATCATGCACGGTTCCCGCTCTTCACAGACACATTAACCTTGCAAGTACGAACACCGGTTGAAAAAAAGGAAAAAAATATAGAAAGTGTGAAATAAAAAGCCTTTCAAGAAGTAAAACAGCTGTAACGGTTTGAATGCATATTTTATTATTATTTAATTTATTTTAATCATCTTTAAATAGTTTGAAAAGAAGATGGAATCCTAATCTTGTCAGATCCTGGTTCTGCAGTCTTCTTTGTCTCCCTAGCTCTCCCATGCACACCTCCCCTGGGTTACTGACTCCAAGGACCTTAGACCGGCTTTCCCAGACGGTGATTTAAAATAACAATCGCATGCATATCAGGTTCCAGGCCTCTGAAATACATGTGAGATGAGGTAATGTGATCAGTCCAGCAAGCCATCCAAGTCTTTTTCTCTGCTTTATGCATGCTAGAGTGCGTATGTGTGCCCCAATGATCCATCTATTAAGTTTGAAGATGATGTTATATTTATACACAATATCTACAGTATATCTCTTTGCTATGACCCCTTATAGTCCATACATACATAGTCTTGTACACCTGTAAATAAATATTTATATCTTGTAGAGCACTTCTGGATAGATGCAAACTACATCTCGTTGCTTGTACTTGTGACAGTGCAATGACAATAAAGTTGAATTCTATTCTATTCTATGTTTCACCATCTTCAAACATCATTAGAATTTCCTTAGAAATTTTTTTGTTTCCTTAGAAACATTAAAATTGTCAAAAGTATAAAAAGTGCAAACATTCCTAAGGTTTATATGAGTTTGGATGATTACAAGTGATATCTTGTTCAGTATCTTTCTTTGTGATCTTCAAAAATCTCACTGTTACCTTAAATAGAAGATGTCAGACACTGAATGGCAACTGTTGCTGGTATTAAGTTACGTACCAAACTTTTTGGAATCCATTTCTGATCTCATATTATCAGAAAGAGACAATCTGCTGTACTGAACAAAAGGGTACAAGAGCTTCCAGCAGAACAAGCATAACCAGCTGAATAACAGACCAAGAAAGGTTGCTACATGGCTAAGATTTCCATATTGTGAGATTTTTAAAGTGTGCCTTTTCTATGTTGTTGGAAAGAATAGTTAAATAAAAAAGTTCTGTGAGGTTTTCAAAAGTACAAAAAGGACTTTAAAATTTCTGGAAATAAGCAAAAATAGAAATAATTACTAGGGCTGTACAATATATCTGTATCATTTTTAGATTTAGTTGTTGTTTGATGTGCTTAGGTGTTTCAGTTTTATGTTCAATGCTTTTTAAACAATATCGGTTCAAGTTAGCTTGAAAACAAAATTGCATAATAAAAAGTTATGTCAGTACAACATGAAGCACCATCATATAATTTCTCCTTTGGTTTAAAGGAGCAATACTTTTTTCTGTCCATTTTTAATGCTATCATGAGTAACAGTTTTTCATCATTTTTGGACTTTAGATATTTTTCTTAGGACACTGACTTTTCCATTCCTTTTTAGTGTAATTCAAAACTCCAATTTTAAACTGTCTTTTAGTTATTTATTTTCATTTCTTTAGCTCCACGACTAATTTTGGTATCTATCAAGAGACCTATTGCTATTTCTGCACAGAACCAATAGCTACTAAAGTCTCAAATAAACAGATCAACATAATGACATTGCATCTGTCAGTTCTTTCATCAAGTATGTTCTTTTTTCTTCTGCCCACAAATGACCCAGTTACCTGAAAAACAGCAACAGTATCTAGAAAAACACAGTTTTTTTGTTGTTGTTATTTGCTTGAATGATTTATTCTTTGCTGACAACTAACTTCATTAACTATAAAAACTACAATAGAAATTTTTTGACTAATTTAGCTAACTGGGCTGTAGCTTAAAAATGGACAAAGGGCATACGAGAACGCTTTCCAGTGTGTAAAAATGCATACACAAAGGAAAGAAAAATAATGAATCTGTTCAGTCAGTAAGAGAGCTCAGGGACTGTTTTCAATTAGAGCCCAAGTTAACAGCATTAAACTCTTACATGGTGTCACTGAGTCAAAATTACAACTCAGTTAATACCTCATAAAGTGGTCAGAGTTAACGATTGTGCTAAGAGACAGAGCCTTAATGTTACCCATAACATTAAAATAAGAAGTTACCTCACTGCACATGGGCAGGACGCTTGTCGACCCTGCAAGTCCCAGTGAGTAAACACTAATAATAGCTTCCATTAAGCCACTCATGTGGTGGTGTGGGCCAGGCCTGTGGGGGCCATTAAAAATTCTGCAGCACAAGGCATCCCTGCCAGACCCAAGCACGAGTGTTATGACACAGCTGGATGGCAGCACAGTGAGGTGATAACAGGGACTCATGGAAACAAAGAGCCAGAGGGACAAGCAATTAGTGAGAATAATAAAAGCAGCCACTGTAAAATGCAGGGAGAAAAAAAGAACTACAGGTAAATGCTGCACCGTAGTGGACCACAGCTCTGATTAGGAACAAGACCAAGAAAATTGTTTAGTTTTAGTTTTTTGTTTGTTTTTGAACATATATTACTTTGCAAAAGTATTCACACCTCTTGAACTTTTTCCACATTTTGTCACATTACAACCACACATTTAAAAGTATTTTTAGAAAACATTAAAGAACAAGCAGCATCATGAAGACCAAGGAACATAGCAGACAAGTCTGAAAAAACGTGTATATATATATATATATATATATATATATATATATATATATATAAACAAAGAAAAAAAAAACATCTAAAACTTTGAACATCTTTTTGAGCACGGTTGAATTTATCATCCAAAAATGAGAAAGGTATGGCACAACTGGAAATCTACTGAAAACACAAGCATACAAATAAACAGACTGGCTCAGGAAAGAGGGAGAAGCAGCCAAAGGGAACATAGCAACTTTGAAGGAGCAGCAGGGTTAGCAGCATGCTACATGGCTTGTACTTGTACAGCCCTTTATCTAGTCTAGAGAACTCCAAAGCTCTTTACACTACATCCATTCATTCACCGATTCATGCACATATTCACACCCCAAGGACGCAACAACTGAGTCAGACGGAGTGAGGGTTTGAACCGGCAAACCCACAGGTTACAGGACAAACTCCTACCTCTTGAGGCACGTCTTGTCTGAACTTTTTGGCCTTCGAGCAAAATGCTGTGAGGAGGAAACTTAAATCCAATTGAGAATGTATGATATAACTTCAAAATTGATGTTCAGACACAGTTTGAGCTTTTCTTTAAAAAAAAAAAAAAGGGCAATGATTTCAGTCTGTAGATGTGCAAAGCTGGCAGAGACAAACTCTAAAAGACTTGCAGCTGTGATTGCAGATGAGATTCTTTAAAGTATTGACTCAGGGGGGCTGAATGCATTTGTATGACAACTTGTAACATTTGTTTTTAGTATACAATACGGTACTTAAAATTTTTTATTTTTTTCACAGCTTTGCACTAATTTATCCTGATCCATCAACTAGTTAAGAGAAAGCATTCAATCTGGTATTTTAGAATGACAAAAAAAGTTTAAGGTGAACCAATACTTATTAACAGACACTGCATGGTCTCTTCTTTTAGATTAATTGTGGACTTCTCAAACAGGCATGAAAAAAAAACACTGCAATCCACCTAATTATTTTATTTCCATAAAATATTTCATATAAAATATTGGAAAGGAAAACAGCCAGAACAGAAAGCCAAAAGCACATAAAAAGTAACTCCATTTGAAACCCTTAAGGCTTTTTCTCGGTGAATCCCCACCTCCCGTTTGAGATTTTTCCAATTCTGTTCTATCGTCTCTCAAATTCCACCCATTCCCTCCTCCTCTTAATGCCTTCGCTAAACATGCGAAGGTTTTAATCTCACAGTAACACGTTTGTCTCACTGCACAGACAGGACCAAAATCGTTCACTTCTATCCTCCCACACATGCCCCTTCCTATTCTTCTGGCCACTTCTCTCTCATGACAGGTACCTTTCAGTTGGATAATCATTGCTTAAGTAGCCATTTTCCAGTTTCTCCCTTCTATTGAAAGGTAGCCATGTAGAAAAGGCAGGGCCTTGTAGGAATGGCTGCTAATGGGGCAACAGACAAGTCTTCCCCATTTTGTCAGGAGGAGCTAAGGAGAAGAGGCTCTTATCAGTGAGCCACAGCCACAAATTTTTCACCAAATTAGCGTTTCCTTAACACCTACCCCCATTTTTCGAGTCACATGTTGTTCCTTCCACTGTTAATAGGTGCACGCAGCTTTTTCTCCAAATTCTAAATTTTAAAGTAAGTGAAAAACCATGGACCCAAAATAGCCTCTCCATGGTAACATGAATGTTTCACAAAACACGTTAAACAGAAAACAGAAATGTTGAGTGGGACATTTTAAGAAGCTTCATTGTAGTAAAGTATTTCATTATTTTATTGCGAATTTAATGAACTGGTGTCACATTTATATAGATATTATCAGGTGTTTATTACTGTACTTAGTTATTTCAATAAACATTGCAGATATAAATACTCTTAAAATAATGAATTTATTAGCTTGTGGCACCTTTGTCTCTCAACCCTTTCAAAGGTTGCTTTGGACTGCAGAGAGGTTCTGTGAAAATATTATAAGTAATAGTGTCCTTACTTAAAATAGACACGTCATATCCCAGTATTTATCGGAACGTGAAGTATTCCACAGAGCAACGTAATGCAATTAGTCAGACTCTGATTTCCATGAGCTTAGCAATTATAATAACATAAATCGAAAATGTTTCTATTCTTCCTAAGCAACCCTGCTTGCACATATGATTTATCCACACTTTCACAAGACACCATTGTTGAGTTTGGTGCCGTTTACTCACCCAAACAAGTTACATTGGTTAAGGCCTCCGTCTGTATCTACCTGCGCGTCAGCTACATTGCTGTGCTTTTCCAGGTTTCATAGTTGCATGTGGATTATCCTGGCATACTCAATTGGGATAACACCACTAAGAGTTTCTTCTCAACATTATGTAACCACTACTTAATTTAATTAGCAATAAATTCAGTAGGAACGTTACTTTTGTTCTAGGGTCACACAGGAGGATGATAAGCATAAAAGTTTTAACAACTAAAGTTTATTTTTCTTTCCCAACAAAAAAAAAAAAATCCAGGTAACACTAATTACCTTAATAAAATTAAGGTATAAAACTTAAATTGTCCACCCTTATAAAAAAAATCTAATATTTGGAAAAAATGAGGGTAGGTTTTCTAAACTGTAGCTGTAAAGCTCATTTCAACAAAGAAATTACATATTCCAGTTAGTCCTTCAATATAACAGTTCAGTCAATGTGCACATAAGTTGTCAGTTGTGAAAATGTTCATTAACAAATAGTTTGTGGAATAAAAAAAAAGATTTGGGGGCCCCCCTTTTTGTTCAATAAGCTTACCTGTTGTCCAAGCAAAACATCCAGCTCCAGCAGCACCAGGCCCTCCGTCTTTCCAGGCTTCAGTCCGAGTAACAAAGATGGCGGCGGATCCCTCCTGCTTCTGGAACCACTGGCTCGTTCAGGTATCGGTCGTCCAAAAAAAAAAACAACCTGCATGCAGAGCGTTAACCGATTATGCGGGTATACGGAAATCAGAGAAATCTTTCAATTACTTCTCAGTGAAAATCAAATTAGCGTTTAAAATAAACCAAAAACGCTCAGTAATAAAGAAATTACTTAATAAACATCACTTCATCATAATAAACAGTCTCATTTCACAGAGCTATGCTACTTAGAGCGACACTTTATACTCCGGTTGGAGTATGAAGTCTCCATACTTGTTGCTCTGAGCAACGTTAGCTCCAGCTAGGTAGCCATTCTGCGTAAGTAAGCAGCTGAAAATAAAACAACAGACTCACCGGAGAACTCTCAGAATAGACTGTACATTATCCAGTTCAAAATAAACAGATTTCTTTCGTATCACAGCAGCTCTTTTGAGTAGTAACTTCTCTACTTCTGCTGAAATGAGCTTAATCCACATAGTCTGCCATTTCTTTTTCTTCTCCCTTCTTTACTCTTCTTCTCGTACCAACACAGGAGAAATGTGGGTCTAGTGCCCCCTACAGGACATTCTAAGAATTAACAAAACAAACACATTAAACATACAGACAGATCAGCATGGTTTATGGGGGTTACACTTAGAATAATTGTTCAGCTAAGAAAACAGAGTAGATAATACCATATATATGTTGTATCCCAGGGATATAAACATTTTCTCTTTATACTGTTTTAAATAGCTAAAAACAGCTTAAACAGTTGGTCAATGCCAGGTTTATTTTACTTTTCAAGTTCAATAACCCATCTTCGTACCACAGGTACGAGAACCATTACCGATAACAGCTTCACACAACCTCAGTTTAACAAAAATACCCAAGTGGTCCCTTTAATTGCTATCAGTTCTTTTAGATAGCACCTTCCATATGAGCCAAGCTAAACTTTACCCAGTGGTCTAACTTTATCTGTAATTTTCTGGTCTCTTTCATTCCTCCTTTTAAATGCTGGACTTGTTTTCTCATCTTCTCACTTCATTTTTAGATAAATCACTGAATCAGTGTGTGTGCATTAACTGCTCTTTTTCTTTCTTTCTACAAATTCCCAAACGTCCCTACACATCCTGCAATCCATGCATGCATGCAATTAAACTGCAATCTCCTCTGGTGCACCTCTCTCTCAGTCCCATATGTTGTTGAGTGGTAAAGCTGTTGGGAAAGAGAAGTGTTAACCTCCGCTCCAAACCGCAGGCAGAAGGGCTGCATTCCTGCCTGAGTACTCAACGCGCTGTTTATCTGCATCCATGCACTCTGTCACCATGGCAACCCCAACCAAATACACTGGCCTGTTCAACTGTGTTTAATTTTTTCCTCCATTTTTTCTTTTTGATTTCATCACTGGGCTCCCATGCTCACTCTCAGTAAGGTAAACAGAGAGGGGAGCCCGCACTCAGCCAAGCCAGCTCGAGTTTATTTTGAGTCTCCGCCCAGTTCGGTCCATGACGATGTTTCACCATCCACTCTTTTTTTTTTTACATCTTGAAGACTGGAAAGCTCTCAGGATTTTTTTTTTCCTTTTTTTTTTTTTTTTTAAGTGTTTGTGTGTATGTGTGTGAGGCAAAAGAAGACCGGGGCTGTGGTTTGAGTTGGCTCAGCTCACATGAGATACGACGCCCTAAATAGTTTCAGAGGAGCGTGTTCGCGGCGCGGCTTACGACATGTCAAACTTAAAGAGGAGACTTCAGTCTTGGAAAAAGTGTGGCCTTTTGGGAGCGGGGCATATTCATTATTTATCTGTTTACATATTGTTGTCACCACCAAAGTAAACATTTTTTTCCTCATTTCTGACAGCAAACACACACACGCAATCACAGACAACCTATCATCTTGAGGAAGTCCGTCGATGGCAGCGAGATGAGCCCTAAAACTCACATTAACGGCCCAGGATGTAAGACAACACTTTGTTCTCTTAATTAGCACTTCTTTTCCTCCATTCAGCTGGTGTTCCAGTGGTTGACTGTTCCTTTATTAGGCAGGATTCCATCTCCAGCTTTCCAATAGGCACTTAACTCCTGCCTAATAGAGGATTTTCCCACACTTCCTCTGACAAGCCATTCAACTGAGAAGAGTTAATTTGTTTCTAATGCTTGGCTAATGGAGGATTCTGATGACAGGAATTGAGTTTTTTGGGGGGTTAGGTGGGAGCGGGTGGCTCTCGTGGGTTTTTCGCAACCTAAATGGAGTCTGAAAGATTACTTTTTTTTTTACTCTTCTGAAAAACACCCTGGACAGAAAGTGAAATGGAAACAAAGAAAATAGCAAGTGTGCCTAAGTTCATTCTTGTAAATTGTACAGAATTTTGAGCACTATTAGAGCCTCTGCACGTTGAATTTTTAGGCAAGAAAGGGACTCCCTCTTGCAACGGTGCATACATTGTTGCCCTTTTTTTCTTCCCTGTCAAAGAAAGACTCTCTGGGACTATCTCAGCCTAGCAGTGGCCAGTCAGTTAGCGCCTGATTGACAGCCTGTGGCACTATCAACTGTCCTGCTGCACAGCAGGAGTGTCAGGGAGGGAGAGCAGAGGCTGAGGGTGAGGACGAGCACAGAGCCGTGCCAAGCGAAGGGGATGAGGCTCAGCAATGGCTATCTGGAAGCAGCCCAAATATGGCTCTTCTAATCAATCTAATTCCGTCGGCAGGCTCTGGCCTTCTTTCTCAGACATTTCGCTGCGTCAAGATAACCTTATCTTAACCTGCCACATCCTTTACAATTAGCACTTTCTCTGTGGGCGCACACAAAACTCTCTGAGACACACACAGCGGCCAGCTGTCTTGTTTTCACCCGCGCAAACACTAAACTAGTTTACTGTTGAAACAGCAACAATAAATATATTGCCTCAAAAAATAGTTGTTTCTTGATTATTTTTTTTTATATTTTGCTACAAACTTCATATTTTATGGGGATTATACACACACATAAGTGTGAAGTGGATTTTTTATTTATTTATTTATTTTTTGCAAATACTAATTTCAAAAGTGTGGCGTGCATAAGATTTTAGCCCCTGGCAACTCCACAATGGATTGTCAGGATGGTGTGTTCAGGTTGATACAAGTCAGATTTTTGATATTTCATGTGTTTGCTGTGTCCCTTCGACGGCCTCTGGCAAAGAGAATTCAAATGATTTTTCTCTCATCAGCGGCTGTTTTTGCCACTATTCATAAATGATTTGTTGAATGCGCAAGTAAGAGTCCTGTCTCAAATTATTCTCTCTGCAGTTCCTCAAGAGTTGCCATGGATCTCTTGACCATTTCTTCATTTAATACCCTCTTTGTGTCCCACCTGTCAGTGGAGATGGACGGTCATGTATTAGTAGGTTTGCAGTTGTGCCATGCTCTTTCCTTTTTCAAGTGATGGACTGAACAGTAATAAGTGAGATGATGAAAAACTGAGAATTTGTTTTAGAACCAAATCTTGCTTAAAACTTTTCTCGAGCTTTATCTCTCATCTTTCTGCTGTTCCTCTGCCTTCATGAAGCTGTTTATTTGCTACTGTTCCTCTAACTACCTCTTTAACCTTCAAGCAACAGCCAATCACCTGATAGATCCTACTTACTAATTAGGTAACTTTTGAAAGTACTTTGTTATGCTAGGTGATATTTTATTTTATTTTATTTTTTTCAGGTTTGTAGGTGCATACCAAACTTTTTGGGTTTTTGTTTTTTGGTGATTTGTGACTTAACAGTTATTCACTGCTTTGTGTTTGTCTGTCACATAAAATGTAGTTTTAGTGCAAAAAAGAGTGAGAATGGATACTTTTGAATTACATCAACTAGATGTAGATCAAATTTGACAAACCTGCTGAAAAGCATAGGCCTGGAGTTATTTATTGTAAAAGAGGAGGTGTGTCAAGATTTTGACAAGTACTTCTTTGAAATCGTGTTTCCATGTCTTTTGCTTTGTCTAATTTCTTCCATAAAGTCCATTACAGCTGTCAAACATTTGGCATGGTCTGGGAATTCAAGTGCATCCACTGGGATGATGCGTGACAACAGCATGAAAAGGCATGCTCAGCTTATACTTCACACCTGTGTTCTGGAAGAGCAAGCAAACAATACAAAGCATCAAAACCCAGTGACAGATATTCATCTGAGCATTTTAGGAGGAAATTGCGTGAAAGACGGCAGCGGGTAATGGAGGTACAAAGGGCTGTGGACTCCTGCTAAAGCATAACATATCATAGCTAACTCAAAGGCTATAAAGATGATTTAATTAGCTCACACTCAACATGGTAGCATGCAGAATCCCTCCTCTACGGATTACTAACCTACTTGAAGTAAAATGTTTACCGTTTACAGTGCCTTGAGCACTTTTTACATTTTATCACTTTGCACCACCATCGTCAACACTTGTTAAGTGATAAACCAATGCAAAGTAGTGCATAATTTTGAAGTGGAAGGAAAATTATGCAATGTGAAAGGCATAGGCGTTCACCCATTTTACTATAAATGAAACCCAGTGCAACTGCTTTCAAAAGCCACCTAATTAGTGAGCAAAGTCAACCATTGGGTAATATTCCTGGAAGGCCTCAGATTTTTGCTAGATAACATTAGTGAACAAATAGCATCAAACAAACAGGTTTGTGGTTATAAAACAGTATCCTAAGCTTTGAACATATCACAATTTTAAATAGCAAAGAATGTGGCATAGCTGCAAAACTACAAAGACTTCGTTGTGTGACTAAAGTTTCTGGAATAGTGGACAGAAAGAACTGGTTCAAGAAAGTCAAGTGAAATACTCCAGAAAAATGTGAAGAAGCCAGTATGAATAACTATGTGGTGTAATTTTCTTTACTGCATTTTGCATAGCCAAACCCCTTAAAGTTCTCGCAGTGGGAGAGAAATCCCACGAAGGATAATCTAACAAAGACTTTAGCCCTTTTCTTGTTATCTCTTGCCTCTGAAACCTGTTTAGATTTCAAACACCTTTTCTGTTCTCTTCCATGAAGTCAGGGACCCGAGTTGGCTATCGATCCACTGTTTTAGCATTTAATGGCTGTGCATTCGATGTATGTTTGTGTCTGTGCCAAGAATAAATGAGGGTGTGTGCTTGTACACCTTTGTTTGTTGTTGGCAAAAATAGGTGCACACCCACGCATACACACCAGCAAACCAGTGGCGACTGAGGATAATTAGGACCAATAATGAAATGCAGAGGGCAGAGTGTGTTTACCCCACAAATCCTGATAACCAATGTCCTTGAAGTCTATCACTGACTGAAAGGTGGAGATATACAGCATGATCAGCACAAAGAAAAGTACTCTGTCAACCAAAACATTTAAAGAATGTGTTATTTCCTTTATAGGTCTTGGCAAATGTGCTTGTAAACAGTGCTTATAATTGCATTAAGGGAGCATTTTGCAGAAACCGCTGTATACAAAGGGATTGCTACTCAGTTAAATTTAAAATAAGCTTATTTTAGATGGGCTCTAAAGACATTGTTCATCTCATGTGATCACGAGGAAGGCGTATTTCAGATTTTAAGCTACAGTACTGAAACAGGTGCTCTCCATTTATCACAGGGTGTTATTGCTGTCATTATATGAGAAGAGGAGTAGGTTGTCAGCCTATCACAGAGCCAGCACATAGACAGACGACCATGTACACATAATCTTTGACCTACTGGCAATTTGGAGTCACTGATCGTCCATTATGCATGTTTTTAGCATGGAGAATGCCAAAGGACATGGAGCAAACTCACACATGCACCAGGAGAACATCCAAACCTCACACAGAAGGTCTGAAGTCCTGATCTGAAGATTTATTGTTCTAGCAGTGAGGTGACAGTGAAAACCACTGCTCAGCTGTGCCACCTGGGGTCAGCAGGCACCTCTTCAATTACTGAAAGAAGACCATCCTGTTTTTCTCCTCGTTATTGTTCATATTTGCATTACAATGAGCTAATGTAGTAGCAGAATAGGGTATTTTGTTAAATGTGATATTTCTTCCTGGGCTTTAAACCTGCAGAATGTAACTATATAGATATATAATAATAATAATAATAAAAAAAAAAAAAAAAAAAAAAAAATATATATATATATATATATATATATATATATATATATATATATATATATATATATATATATATATATATATATACACTGCTCAAAAAAATAAAGGGAACACTTAAACAGGTGTTTAACACTTAAAGTGTTCCCTTTATTTTTTTGAGCAGTATATATATACAGTATATATGTTTTTTACATCCATTAATTCATTATAAAACACGTTTATCCTTGTGGGGTTGCGAGGGGTGCTGGTGCCTATCCCAGCGGTCAACGGGTGAGAGGTGGGGTTTACTCTGGATAGGGTTTTACATACCATCAAAACTGCAAAACTGTCACTATTGTTGAGAGAGATAATCTGTGACAAAATCAAACTCCTCCATCTCCTACCAGAACTACTATTGACAGATGAAGAAATGCACTGCTCCCGGTAAAAACAACCAATCAGAGCCAGGAGGAGTGTCTTACTGCTGTCAGTCAAGCTCATGTATACGCTGCTCAATGTGCTAATGAAGGAGAAACAACTTACTCTTACAGGTAAATGTTTATCTGTCATCATAGGTGGCTATGCTAACTAGTCTGAGCATTTGTGACAGGTTCTAACGGGAAGAAGCTGTAGCACAGCAGAGAGCAAGGAGGAGGGTGTGACCAGCACATACACAAGCATGATTGAAAGCGCTAATACCTCACTCCTGGCTCTGATTGGGTGTTTATGACTGAGCAGCGTATTGCTATAGATAGCACTGGGAGAAGGCAGAGGAGCTTGATTGTTTCAGATTATTACACTGTCACAACATAGTGACAGTTTTAAGAATGACACAAACAAAAAGTCCTGTTTTTTTGTTTGCTTGTTTGTTTTTGTTTTTACCTGCTTTGCTTTGTCTTTTATGTTCTTTTGTCATTTTATGTTCTTTTTGACCACTTTGGTCTTCAACATTGTGGTCGTGTAAAGCTACATAAATAAATGAATGATTGATATTCTTCATGCACAAAAGATCGAAATTGCACCTACAAGTTGAAATGCATTCAGAATCTGTTAGGATGCGGCACCGTGTCTCTCAGCTTGTTGCAGAGAAACTTTATGCTTCCTGTAATCATAAACACATTTCAGAACAATTCTGGCAGAAATTTTGACCTCTTCTTGTCTGGTATTCTAGCTCATTTAAATCGGATAAAACTAAGCGAGGCTCTCTGTCATTAAAACAACAGTCAGTTCTGTTTTTAACTAATAATCTTATAAAGGTCTCATGTTGTCCTTTGACTTGTTAGCCAGACTTAGCTCAGAAATCCTTGAGACTCGCATATCAACTGTGCCCTCTTAAACTTCAAACCACTTTTGTTTTCATATTTTGTTGGAACTGATTTTGTCAGTCATTTGATATAAGAGAATTCCCTCTTCCTGCAAACATACTTCCACATCGTCTATATATGATACCTCATTAAATTTGCATCAAAATCCAAGGCTTCAAGCAGTCTGACTGTGAGATGTATATCAAATATTTTTCAAACACTTTCAAACCCCTTCCCTGCCCATGTAGACCTCACATATACTCCAGGCTTCCTATTATTATCCTCCCTGAATTTTGTCAGTCCTTCCCGCCATCTGTGATGTCATGGACCCAGATGGACACAATGTGGAACAAATTTTTTGTGTGTTTTTAAAATATGTTGCATTCACCTTTGCTTTTATTATAGACCTACAGTTGTTAAAAGAAATGCACCTCTTACTATTAGCTTTAATTTAAAACTTACAATAATATGTAAAATATTTTTATTCTTTAGAGCACCTTTTATTTAAAGACTTTTATTAGTAGCACAGGGATTAACTCGACTGCACATTTAACCCAGAGCATTTTGGCCCTAAATCAACACCACAGTGGCGAAAAGGTAAAATAAAAGAAAAAAAAAAAAGATTAAAATAATTGATCAATTTACTCAGGGCCCAAACTGATCAATGAGATACATTATTAAAAGAAGGATATTGATCAGGATGGAGGCAGGCAGGGTTAAAATGTTTACCGCAGCATAGAGACCAGGATCAATTGTGCAGCCAATGCACTTGAATAGAGCCCCATACAGATCGATGTCTGATGGAGCAATAGGGCATATGGATCTGCCAACTGTCCACTGTCCCTTTGTGGCAGATGAGGAATGAAAGAGCAAAAAAAAAAAAAAAAAAAAAAACCTGAGATACAGTGAAGATCAAATGAGACTCGGCCCATCTCTGTAGGAGAAATACATACAGAGGTTTTCTCAAAGAGAATATGGGAAAAGAATTGATTCAATGAAAGTCGAGTGCATTGTTCAGAAATTGTCCGCAAATCTGGGTTACATTATTTTATTATTGTTTAATCTGAATTGTTTTTCTAGTCATCAGTCATTTTTCACTGCAGCTGATCCTGAAACACGTTAACAAACTTATAACTCCGAGTGTGTGTGGTTGTGTGGGGGTGTCCTTGCCTGTTTATACCTAATAATACATTTCATGTGCACACCATATATGTGTGCATGTAACTTTAAGGGCTATTGATTCTGAACACTTCTCCATCATAGGTTCAAGGAGCCATTTTCCACACAAAAGAAAGCTTTGAGGAGAGAAAAGAGAGGGGCAGAAAAAAAGAAACAGATTTTAAAAAGTGCTCTAAAGAACAGCAGAGCAGTGGCTCCTCGCTCTCCTCCCTTCTTTTCTGCTCCTTTCTTTGCTGCTATAGAAAGGAACTGAATGATTGTAGGGTGCAATCGAGGAGGGGGGGTTACTGAATAGATACTGAATAGACCTCCACGCTTTTACAGATTTTCTCTCTCTCCACCATGGAGGACATCTGACCTTTGAGGGGGAGAGCGAGGGAGCAAGGGAGAGGCAAAGATAAAGAAGGAGGGGTAGTTGGGGGAGAGAGAGAAAGAGGGAGGCCAATCATAATGAAAAGTGGTAATTCCTTAGAGAGAGTGAGAAAGAAATGTCTAAGGGCCAGTAATGAGATCGTCTGACTAGCGGGTTGCCATAGAAACCAGCACAGTATTACTATACACCACAATGTATGAATGAGAGAAAGACCATCTATTGTGGCTACAAGTGGACGGGTCAGAGAGAAGAACAACTGTAAGCATGGGCCATTGGAGGAATCTCTGGGTTAAATGGGAGATCTGTTATGCTGCTAAATTATTTCTCCTTCGGTTTTTGCCAAGCGCACACGCATATGCACACACACAACACATCAGCTCTCAAGTCAAATGGGACAAAACAAGACCTTAACATAATAATTTGAGAAAAACTATGAATATATTTTTTAAAATTTTTGGAGATAAGGACTCTGAAATTACAAATTGATAAAATAATCTGTTAAAATGTGTATAATAAAATACCCTCACTATTTTATTAGGTGCACTTTGCAAGTGTAAGTTGGACAGACTATTACCTCAAGAACTGCCTTCGTTCTTTATGTCACAAATTTATCTAGATGCCAGAAACATTCTTCAAAGATTTGGTACCAAACTGACATGATACTGTCACACAGCTGCTGCAGATTTGTCAACCTTACCTCCATAATCCCAATCTGCCATTCCACCACATTCCAAATGCGCTCTGTTGGACTGAGATCTGCTGACTGTGGAGGGCACTGGAGTACAGTGAACTCATTGTCATGTTCAACAAGCCAGGGCTTCATGACACCATGTATTATTATCCTGTTTGAACTTCAACAGATTGCATTTACCACATCCAGAGGCCTAAATGCAATGAGTCCCTGTCATGTGAGTGTCTGATTGGCTGACTGTGTTACAAACGCTTGAGTTAGTATGGAAAAGTATCCAGCTCAGATGTAATCCGCCTGGTATTTTATATCTAAACTAGAAATTATTAAATATAATCCAGACTGACTGTGAAATATCATCTTAATTTAGCAACATAAAAAGCTTCTATGCTAACTTTAGTGTTGTATTGGGTAACCAGGGATCATGATAACAGCTAGCTCTTACTTCAGCTGCTGAAAGCAACTGGAAAAAGCACTTCACAAAAAAATTCATAAAAAACATTGTAACACTTTAATACCACAGGATGTCATGGCACACCTTGTACCCTTGTCACGTCTTTAACAGTTTTATGATTTTCTTTTCAAACTTTGTTGTTAGTTGACAATCTCTCTCTAATTATTTTTAATTTTTAGACACTTAAGATGACGTATTTATCACTAAATCTGGTTATTCCACACATACCAACAGTAATACCAGAAGAGCTTTGCTGTCATCAAGTGGCACTAGTCCCTAGTTATATATACTTTAACAAATTTCCATATAAAATCCCTACATTTCTATATATTTCAAGTGCTAATTTAAATTAACAAGATATGTTTGACAGAAAAAACGCAATTTATTTATATAAGTATAGATAAATTATATAAATTTATTTATATTGAAATAAAATATAAGTGAGGCGCATGTGTCAAACTCAAGGCCTGGGGGCCAAATCTGGCCCGCCGTAGCTTTTTATGTGGCCCTCTGGACCATTAATAATTCCCTCCAGTTTTTCACAAATCTGCAAAATTCACACAAAATCAACAAATCCCCATATTCTTTCTGATTTCATTGAATTTTTTTTCCCTCAAATTTGGCCAAAAATATTGGGTTTATTTGATGTCAAGTTATAGTCTGTGACCAATACAGCGATTAATAAAAAGTGAATGGATTTTTTGATTGTTTTTTAATCAGTGTGAAAAAACGTTGAAAATTGTTTCATTTTAAGAAGCACTTATTGAATGCTGAAACATCTATTTATTGGTGTTTTTAGCAATTTAATGGGTTTTATCAGTACATTCTGGCACAACCGGCCCTTTAAGAACATTCAGATTTTTGATACGACCCAAAATAAAAAAGTGTTTGACACTCCTGCGTATAGAGGGTTAAGTGTCTGAATGCCAGGATCTCCACATCCTTCGAAGGCCGAAGTTGAAGGCAGAATATTGGTGGTGATTCTCTCAGCCATTTCTTCAGCATCTAATTTGCCATCCATGAATGCAGGTGGAGGCAAGTTGGTGATGTGCAAGAGTTGAGTGTGTTTTTCAGCCATTCACTTGTAGTGCTGCAGATCTGATTAGTGCGGTCTTTTAACAAAGCCTTCATCAACCACCTGTTCCCACTCAATTCCTTCAGCCTCTGATAAACTATCATTGCTGCAGATTAAGACTAATGATCTTCCTCTCTGTTGAAGTCCCCCCTGCTCTGTCAGATGCATAAATTTGCATACAGAAAAAAAAAAACGTGTAAAAAAGAGACACAATATTTACTCAAAATGTTCTTTAATGCTGTAAATGCTTCATTTTACGCAATCAAAAAGTACTACGATTCCATTGTGCAATTTGAAGAATTTTCGGTAAAACTTGCATTTTTTTTATACCTAAGTGTGTTTGTGTGACACCGGCCCACGAGCAACGAACGTTTCCTTCCTCGGAGGAAGTACTGGTTCATGTGAGCCCCGGAGACAGGAGGCCGTGTGGGTCAGTGATAATCATACTGAATGGACAATGCCGCAGATAGGTTTGGGTGAGCTAACACGCAAGCCTGGGTCTGATGGGGAAAGCCTGCAGGAACTCGCCGTGAATACGCACTCAGGCTGTGGGGTCAACAACAAAACACCCAGATAAGAAGTCCAGACATACCACTTCCACTTTTTAACTTTGTGTGTTAAGAGAGACAGAGAGAATGCGTGTGTGTGTTAGATTCATGACAAAGAAACAAAGGCAGGGTTTTGAAAAAGAATAGGCTAATATTATGCAGTGTAATTCACAACAGCCATGTTCAGTTGTATGTGTGCAGGATTTTAAAACAATTAAGGGAACATTAGCGAAATTCATCAAAGAAGATTTGGGAATCGCTGCATTTAAGACGTTGTAACAGTATTAATTTAGTGTCGGTATGCGTGTTTGAACTGGAAGCTGCTTTGATCCTCATGGTGGTGTGATGTGGAGGTCTCCCACTCCAGGCCTCTAGAGCTACTGCGGTTTTTAGATATATCCCTGCTCAAACACAGCTGAATCAAATAATAGAATCACCTCTTCAACATGCCGCCCAGCTTGGCAAAAGCCTGGAAACATACTATTCATTTGATTCAGCCACTTTAAAGCAGCGATCCATCCAAAAGCTGCAGGATGGTAGCTCTCGAGGACTGGAGTGGGAAACTTCTGGAGAGTCTTAGCTTAGTTTTTTTTTTTTCTTCCTCTTCTTTTTTTTTCAAAGACGTCATCAGGGAAGGATGAAGGGAGGAGAAGGAAGGGTGGACCAAGGGTGGAGCAGTCGTTGCTACGCTGATTTAAAGAGACAAAATGACCTCCTAGGACTTCTCCTGTTCCAGTTAATTGATGGAGCCTTTAAATAAGTATCCTATTTAATCATCAAGTACATTTAAAATCAGAACAACTCACTCTGACCAAACTGTTTTTATAAAAATCATGTAAAGGAATATTATAATTCAGACTACTTTTTTAAAAGTTATTCCAGTAACACAAATGATTAGAAATTTTATCAATATGGGTAGATATATGATTATGAAAACTGAGACAAAGCAACATGAAGCAGTCAGGACTAAGAAAAGTTCAATTTGGTCAAAAATGTGCATTATAACTTGTAAAGTAATCGAGGTTTACAGTGACTTTTGTATTTTTCTGAATTAGAACAATAAAGTTCAACAAGAAATCTGATAGAAATGAGACAACCAAGAAGTTCGACAGCTACAGCGGGACAAATTTCTTTGTGAAAAAAAAATGCATAGAAAAATATTAAACAAATCTTTTCTGATTAACATTATTTGAAGACTTCCTACACCCCCCACCCCCACCCCCCCACACACATATACTATATATATATATATATATATATATATATATATATATATATATATTTGGTGGACAATATCAGAGACATTAGATGTATTCAGATACATTAGACACGTGATGTAGCAAAAATTGCTTGATGGTTAATGTTCA
The DNA here is from genome assembly GCF_002775205.1 of Xiphophorus maculatus. Lineage (NCBI taxonomy): Eukaryota > Metazoa > Chordata > Actinopteri > Cyprinodontiformes > Poeciliidae > Xiphophorus > Xiphophorus maculatus. The sequence continues at coordinate 23,531,823 of NC_036454.1, forward strand.
ATAAGTCACATAACCAGGGCATCATCAGGATGTTGTGCTTTCCAAAATCAGAAAGAGAGACATAATTGTCATTTCTATCTGTATTCTTATCAGCAGTGGAGCGGAGGACACAGCCTGCCCTTCCTTGTCCCTGTGACTACAGACTCTTTTAGGAATTTGGGGCCACTGTTACCATTGTGCTGTCCTGCAGGAAGTATGGTTCACTGCTCACTCCCAGCATTCAGTGGGTTTCCTGTGTCAGGTTACCATGTCCTGTGTTTATTTTCTTTTCTTTTTGTCTGTATCCACCCTATAGGATTTTTTTTTCCAGCAATCAGAAAACCACACAAAAGAAGAGGATGGCACTATCTTAGCTGTGTTGGGATTTTACACAGAAATTCTTACATAATGATGATTTCACGTCATCTATGACATAAATATTGCCGTTATCAGGTATCTTAAAAGTAAGAAGCGAGCTAAGCTAACGTTAAAAATGTGAAGCTTACACACCAATAAGGTGTGTGCAGACGAGCGAAGAGTGTCGTGTTTTAAATACCCAAGAGCCTCGGCTCTGCAATTCCTTCTCGACCGAAAGAACCCCAATCAATTTCAAATTAAGCAGTTCATTCAGTGGACATTGTCTTTGACAGATAAGCTTGTTACACCTTGAGAAAAAGGCTGAATGAAATACTTTAGAACAATCTCTTCAAAGTAATTATTGCTCAGCTTTTTTTTTTTTTTTTGACCCCCCCCCCTCCCATCGTCTCTGCTCCTTTAAAACAAACAGCTTTGGAAAACTTCGAAGGGTGTGATTGATAGAGAGCATGAATGATGTATAAAGTCTATTTTGCTGGGATCAATAGTGAATTTCATTAAAACACTCCCAGCACACACACACGCGCACTCACACAGAACACCTACTCAGGGCATTGTGATGTTTTTCTGAGACAGAGGCCCTCCTATGTACTTGGATGAACACGGTGTGGTGAGTGCGTGTCTCTTATGATCTTAAATCAGACCCTCAAAGTGGGACTAATGCTGAGTCTCGCACTTTACCGTAACTTCCACTGATAAGGCTTGGCCTTCCACGTTCCTCCACACAGCGTTCACCTGCATGCTAAGCACTGACCTCTCCACTTAAGTAACACAGCTCCTCTTCATTTACCTCTGAGAAATTCCCCATGAGGATAGCTCACCTCTACTGTCCTTGCGCCCACTCTTCTTCGTGCCTGCAGTGATGACTATGCCGCTCGTGTGTTCGCACGCCGCACCGTCGCAGCAGAGGTGAAACCTGAAAAGATGAGTCGGATCTACATGAAGTGTTTTAAATGCACACATTCATTGAGTGTTGGAGAAGGTGCCTTCAGATGAAAAAACATCAAGGGAAACCCTGGAAAAGTCGCCAGTTCATCATGGGGCAACACCAGAGACACACAGGACAGTAAAGTTCAAATTAGACATCTGAAGAGACAAAATTTTGAAGAGAAAACATTAGTGGATGTGAGGATTAATTACTTTTTCACAGAAAAAAAACAATGGCAACATAAGGCCTAACAGGTAAATACTGTTACCAATAATTTCCACTGATAAAAAAACAACATAAAATGGTTAAATGTTTCCTGTATTTTGTGTTTGGAAAACCTAGGGTTACCTTGCTTTTCCTTGCATTATTGTCCATGTGAATACAATTTGAAATGTTTTCTTGTCGGGGCGTGCAGATAAGTGCTAAATACAAGAGAGCCAAAACAAATACGGTTAATGGAGAACAAAAACACGGACTGTGGAAATCATTCCCAAATAAATATTTATACACAGAGTTAACGCTGTATAAGGTTCAAACAGATAGAAACATCAAATATAGAACTCCTGTCAGAGGAAAACAAGAGAATCCAGAGTTTCGAAAGGCTTAGGTGTTTTTTTGTTCTTAATGTCTCATTGATTTTGGGGTAAATTACTAAAGGTTCAGAAAAGATCAGTCAGTTCAGCAAAATACAAACAATCCCCATATTAATCTTTCCAAAGCAAAACATAAATTTAAGTGAGGCACAAGCTTTGCAGGTTTTAAGAGAAAAAAATTTCAAATCATTTCTCTAATCCCCGAAAATGTTTGACACACATGTGCTCAAGGGTAAATACCGCCAACTGGACGGATGCCCTCAACAAGAAATAATAAACAAATTCAGAAACAATAACAAGCATACCATACAAAGTCCCATATGAGTCCAATAGGCATTGCAAGCCATGGATCTGTGAGCAGACATCATCTGAGCATGGATCACACTTGGCATTTTACAACAGAGGTCAATCACTGTGACCCCTTCACTCTTGTATTTTATGGTTGGACTTGGGCAGTGGACTGTGAGGCGGCTGGTGAAGGGAGGTTAAGAACGCTACAGCCCAGAATCTCATCTGTACGACTCCCAAGGGATGAGGAGTCTGGGCTTGTAATGAAGCGCTTTAACTTGATTTTTTTCTTTTTTTTAACTTCTTATGGGATCGGGGTTTAAAGAGGAAGGCAGAGTCCAACTTATTGATAGATTTAAACCTATTAGGACCGTTCTCTCATTTGAAATTCAAACAGATTTCTTGTACCTTGTAGAACTTTGATGAGCCATATTTCCAACAGAAAACAACTTTTGAAGAACCCTTAACCCTGATTAAGGGTTAATTTTTTACATTACATTACATCACATTACATTTTTTTCTATGATTTTCTATGAGTAAAAATGTCACTTTCCAGGGTTTTCATAATTGCTTTTGGAGCGTGTTATGTAACGATTTTATTCTGCTTCAAAGATAGATATTGCCAGCATATTTTGTTAACATAAATCATTATTTCAGCATAAATTGGTATTATGTTATGTTTTTACTATGAGCTCACAGCTTGTTAGCCGAAGCACAGACAAGTAAAAAAAAGAAAAGCGCACTGTAACAGTCAGAGACTGGGCAAATGTCAGAGTTTGAAAGCTACCACTGCAGCAGCACACCACACTAGCCTCTTCAAGAAAAGCTCATTTGTTTGTCCCTGAGAGCTGTAGCATTCTCGCCCCTCAAGCATTTGTGTGTCTGTCGTTGCACGCAAGCAATAAAGCCAGCAAGCAGAAGGCTAAGGAGAGGTAAAGTTCCAAACCAAAACTTGAAAATCGTCTGCTGGATCCATACTTCCCACCCCCCGCCCCTCCCTGCACACTCACACAAACACCCAGCAGTTTTTTGGGGGGGAGTAACATTCCACACAGAAAATATGCAACCCCGAAAAGCCTCCGGGCCCCCCTAAGAAACGAAGACGACCGTTACTGTGGCAACCCTTAAACAACAGGAGCACACAACGTCTCCGTGATGGACAGCGCACTCTGGGAAGCCAGCGCACAGGTGTTATTTTCTTTCAAAACAAAAAAGGATGGTAAAAAAATTAAAAAGTGCTAATGGTTTTTGATACACCAAAAACAACAAGTGCTCTTTTTTTGTTGAGGGAACTCTGTGACCTTCACAAAACTGATGTTTTGCCTTCCTCAGGAGAAGAAATCATGCTTTTTATTTTAATCGCCTTTAGAAATTTAGACTCAGTTATACCTCGAGCTATGGTCTGAAAATAGTCTGTTGTTCAGTAAGCATGTGGTGCAGAGTAAGTACCCAAGAAAATTGTAAATATTAGTAAAAAAAAAATATTGCTTTTGTTTGCTATAAAATTCTGCTTCCCTGCGATTACAGTACAAATAAGCAATCATTACTTTGATGATCATCCAAAGGAATTAAAGGCAGAAGAAAATGTGATACAGTATGTCAACACTTTGTGTTTTTAAATATATAAATGTATTAAATATCAAAGTGTTAATAAAAAGAAAAACATGTGAAAGATAACGGTATCCAGAGCAGGAGTGGGAGTCGCGCCTGAGTACGTGTTAGTGGCATAGAGTGCTGGTCCAGTTCTCACAAAACACTTGATCAGCCTAATTAAAAGAATCTTGGCATGATACGTTGCACACAGTGGGGAGTCAGGCCGCGCGCCAAGTCTCTGCTCACCTCCTCTTTCTCCCACACAAATTCAGACACCGCCATCCACCACAACAACACGAAAAATGAAACAGAGAGAAAAAAGCAAATTCTGGGCACGCTCTCAAGGGGTTTGGTGTTGCGATCCAGCAAAAAAAAATTAATAATAAAAAAGAACGAGTCAGGGAACTGTTTTTGAAGCACAGCAGAGACAGACACAGTCAGAGATGTGTCTGTCTGTCGCTGACCACTGGCTCTCCGCTTTGCTCTTTTAGTCTCAAAAGAGAGAACGAAGTCCCTGCAAAACAGAATCTCGAATGTAAGAGTGCGTCATCTTTGGCAAGTCAGGGAAAGAAAACCAGTCTCTTGGAGCACTACTGTATATATATATCAAACTTATGCATGTGAACAGTCTGCCAGCCCTTAATGTGTTGCACATTTCGCTAGCATGCAAACATATTTGAAAGACACAAACTCATACAAACAGCACTTAAAGTTATTTTTCCACCCCCCCCCCTCTTTAATTTTTTCCAAAATAGACACAACAGTGTTGCTACAACAGTAGGATCCCACTAGCAAAACAACTTTGTTCGATGGAATAATTTTGTCTTTCCCAGAAAAAAAAAATCTAATATTTTCAGTGGAAATCTGGAAATTGTTAAAGTGAATTTGGTTTCTCTGTAAATCTAAGAGTGATGTCTTTATGTCACCGTCGTATGAAGGAACACTGTCTTTCATGAAAAGTAAAAATAGCTTCTCAGGAATGTTGAAGGGTTTTTGATCAGAGATGGCCAGTGCAAGGTCAAGTCACAGCATTTCAACAAAATTTCATCTCAACAAACCTTCATTTTGTTTTTTTATGATGTGTTTCAGAGATGAACTTCTTCTTGTGTTTTGAATTGTTGTGCTGCTGCATAACCCTTGTGTGGTTTAGTTTATAGTGGCTGATGTCTGGACATCCATTACAGCACAACCCAGACCTTGCAGCATCAAAAGCAGCCCTACGCTACCACACTAACATCATCATGATTGGCTACGTAACTTTTACACTAGCTATAACAAAAGGCACACATTTCCTTTAAAGGTCCGTTTTTATCAGTCTACAGTGAATTTTTTTCCAAATGAGTTAAATGTCATCACGATGTTTTTTGAGACAGAATTTTGTGTTTTTTTCAGTCAGACATGATGTTGGGCCTCGGAAGCCTTCAAATACCAAATTTTTGTCTCGTTTTTGTTGTTAAACCCGATAAACCAGATCAGTCACTCTAGTGAAGCTTGATCCCTGCTCCATGTTTTCTCTCTACTGCACCTAGAAGCACTGGAGTCCTAAGTCACTAAAAACGACTAAGTAACCCTTTTCAAAATGAGACATGAGTAGCTCTTTTTCTCATCTGGACATGCCATGTTACTTTTTGACTTACCCTCTGCCTACTTTTTGCCGCCAGGCTGGTTCTACTTAAATTTATTTAATCTACAGTTCTGGTAGTATTCAGGCTTGTGTGTGGCTGTAGTGAAATTTTGCTTTCTCAGAAGAACAGATTAATCACAGTTAATTAATTTATCAGGTGAGGCGATTACTTTATTGCACAGGTCCAGCATAGTTTTCGCCTGAAATAGTCATTTGAAAACTTAAACACATTTTATATTTACTCTTGTAATCTAGTAGGTATTCCCCTATAAAAGGCCATTTTTACTGGGGGATTCAAAATGGTAACGGGTGAATTGACCTGAAGATGTCCTCATGCTGCCGCTGTTGCTTTGGTCACTGGATCCTTTGTGTTGTTTGTCTGCATGACAGCTTGACAACATCATCTGAAGAGCTGTTACAATAGAAAGTCAACACTGGACCCACCAGTGTGTGGACTACCTCGACCTGTTAGTTTGCTCAATAAGACAAACAGTGAGGCATGGGACAGCTGACTGTTCATTAATGCAGATGTAAAAGTTGGAGTTGTTACATTAATTTTTATGAGAACATCCATAGAATAGTTCCAGTCTCATAAGATAAAGACAATCATCCAAAAATGTCCACACCAGCACGTATCTGGTGCTATAATCTATTTTATTCATGTGTAAACTCTCTATCTGCACCTTTGAGATAAAATGGACCAGAGGAAGCCCTGTTGATTTTTTGACACTTCTCCGTTTGATCTCCTTAACTCATGCTACCACATTCCCTCTGGTAGATTTTTTTTTCTGTATAAAATACAGATTGTTAACGTTAACATTTTCAGTTCACCTTGTAGCTTAAAAAACCTCAGAAATAACCTATGCTTTGCCAAAAACATTTAATTTGTATTGTTGTTGAGGCAAAGATGGTTATTTTTGGTCTTGTTTCTGAATGTTAGTAATGCTTTTGCAATGCACTGTAATCATGATTTTTACCACCAAAAAGGAGAGGAAGAGAAAAAGTTGAAAGAAAAGAGCAACTAGAAAAGTTGCTCATGCATGCTGAGCAACAACGGCTGAAGTCACATTTCAATGATTTTAAGTAGCAGAATAAGAAACTATTTAAAAAAAAATAGGATGGAAAAAGAAGTGGCAGGTCACCTGTGAACAATTGTTAACATACTGTATGTGTCCAGATGTCCTCTCTGCAGCTTATTTAGAGAATGAAGGAAGCTCAGTATCAAAGATTTATGGCTCCCGAGACAGAGGTGGATGTGTGTTATTGATAAGTTGCTGAGGGAAGGTGAGGGACGCTCACTGCAGTAATTAGAGGATGAACTTGTAGCGCATCGATTGGACGGAGCCCCGGACACCAATATTAGTCACTTTACCTCAGCCTGAACAGAAGACCTCACCTCAATGCTAAAAGTACAACCAAAAGATGCACAGGACTGTAAAGATGCGTCCAGCCAGTACTCCTTGACAACAAGGACGTTTCTACGGCAATATGACGGGCAACTACGGCCACTTTGCTTCTGCGGCTGGTTTGTGAGTAATGTTTGGGTCTCTGCACGCACAGCATGTTGGCGTGTACATGAGAGCGAAGGGGAGGAGTGGTGCTTCTGTTAAAGCCTCGTATTATCCCAGAATTCACCAGTGTTTCCAGTGACCACAGGCTTGGAGGTCAGCCCAATTCTTCTAGACACAGCTTAGCAATGGGACCCACCATTGTTTGATTTGGCTGCAAATTGCAATGTTTTCAGTCTTGCCTGTGAGAGGAGGGGGTCAGTGAAAGCAGTGAAGAAGTTGAGGCTAAAAAAGAGGAGGAGGAGGAGAACAGGAAGAAGATTACACTCAGCCTTCTCCCAATTCCCCACTTTTCCTAGAACTAAAGAAGAAAAAAAAACAGCAGAAAAGGAGACAGAGTTCAACCACTACTTTTTTTTTCACCCCATGTCATTAACTGCAAAGCAATGCTCAGCCTGTTTCAATTGGCTCTTGCATCAGAGAGTTTTTCCTTCATTGAGGTGCTGATTCGTATCTTCAATCAAGGCAAATTTCAGTCTTGTGATAGGGACATTTATGGCGTTGCACTATTTTCTAAAATCACATCTTTGATGTATTTTTTTTCTTATCTTGGAATGTATTTTGTATTTTTAAATCCTAGATGCAACATATTGACTTTTTAAAATGGGTCAATGTTTTGTATTTGAACGCATATTTGAGAGCTATTCCGAAAATTATTCCAACATCCCACCCAAGCAGGAAAATGTTGGACACAGGGCATTTTAAAAGTTGGAAAACAATTCTCTTTCAGTTTTTGGTTTGCTTTTAGTGAAAGTATTCTGGTTGTGGTGAAACATGCTGGACCCCCTTCAGTTTATGTACTGGGCAAACAGGTGGGCAGATGGTGCAGTCAACCAGGGACTGCTCTTCATCCTGCACCATCAACAGGTTCTTTTTTGTCAACCTGGCATCTGAACTTCAACTCTTTTAAGCCAAACATCCTCCACAACCTCCCAGCTTCAGGTGTCGGTGGATTACTGGTTTCCTGACTGAGTAGCAGCAAGCAGGTGAGTCTGGGGAGCAGTCTCACCTGCACAAAAACAAAAACCATTGCGCACAGATGGTACTCAGGGTTGCTTAATTTCTCAATTTCTCTGCTCTCTTCACACAGCTCATTGGACATGTCTGTGCAAACCAAAAAGTTTGCAGATTACGCCCCTGTTATTGGTCTGGCAAATAATACTGGGTAAATATGTTGTTTCTTTATCTGTTTTACATTTCCTCTAAAATGAGGAACACCTGGGCGGCAGGGTGTCCTTACTTTTTATTCATGTTCCAAACAGATTTTAGTTTACATTTATGGTAAGATAGACATTTTAGTGTTTACCGTATAGTAATATCATTTTACAAGATTAAACAAAAATGTTATTAAGCATTATGCATCTAGTCTGAAGAAACTAAATATTTAATTGGGGTTCCTGCTTTTTTCATAGCACTGGTTCATAATATCTGTATATCATAATTACGATTGTTTGATTTTTTTTTTTTTAGAATTTTTTACATAAGGACTCCAAAATGTAACTTTTATAAGTAGCTTAGAATCCCATTTTGACATTATCAGAGAGAATTGCATTCATAAACTAAATCATCAAATTGAATAATGCGCAGACAGTGAAGAAAATGTTATTAGTAATGAACTACGATGTGATTGCGATTAATGTTTCTGCTGTTACCCTGTTTCATTTGTGGTGGAGAGAATAAACTGATGGCAAATAAACAAATAGTTGGGGAAAAGTTCTTAGCTGTAGCATTACATAGCCTACCATCACTACAAAATACAGAGTTTGTTGGAAATCCCCCTCATCTGGACTGAGCAGCAGATGCAGCATGCTGCAAACTTCCCAGCTCCGACGCAAAGACCTGCTTACAGAGAATCAGTCGTTCATTTCAAATGATCTGTGATCTCCGTGCATCAGTCTCTCCGTAACATCTGGTTGACTCTTCCTTTTCCTCCATAGTGTAACCCTCCCGTCACAGACGTCTCGTTGACCTACAGTTTTTTCCGTCGGATTTATCTCCCAAGTTTCCCTGTCCTCTTAACCAGGTTGCACATTTTCCAAATGAACGCCTGCTCTGAGATTTGGAGCCCACACTGAAGGAAACGATTATTGTACAATTTCATCTATGTGTTTTCCAAGCTCTCCCCAGTCTCAAGTCAGTATTGCTTTAGCTTCTTCTTGTTCTTATTTAGCTTTCTGCCTCTGGGGCCTGAAGGTTAACTGCTCAGAGGCCTGGTTTTGACAATTTCTTTAGTTTGGTTTGTGCTGCTTTCCTCTTTTCTTAGAACTCCAACAGCAGAAGCACAATTTGCTAAAGTTTTAAATACAGCAACATATTCCTATTTAGATACAGTAGATTTAGCTTAGATAATACATAGAAGTTATTTCCGTTTATAATGTAATGTGATTTTTTTTGTTTGTTTATTGTGTTACATTGTGTATTATTATTATTACAGAGGCAGAATAAAGAGAAGTAATGAAAAGTTGCCATCCATATTAGATTCAATCTATTTTACAGTTATTATTAATTAAAAGCAACTCTAAACAAATGGGTTTTAAGCCTCGACTTAAAGGAACCTAGAGTTTCAGCAGTTTTTCAGTTTTTTGGACTTTTATTCCTGGTTAGTACTGTAGAGCATAAAAACTGAATCAAAATCAAAAATAATAAGTGAATGAGTTTTTCAAGATCTTACTGGGATGTTAATCCTTTAATACTCGAAATGTTCCTGAGGTGAGAGAAGGCCAACTTTGTTACTGCCTTTATGTGTTTTTGGATGTCCTGGTCCACATCTAGATTTTGGTCCTGGTTTGTGCTGACTCTTAAGCCTTCCTATTTAGGTCCAAAAATAATTACTTAAGTTTTGTTTCTATTCAGCAGTTATAAAGTTTTAAACTTCAAATCCAACTTTATTCTGCATTCTTGACCAATATCAGATTTCTTTTGACCGTCTGAACAGCATGGTGGATATATTTTTTTAATTAGTACCGGGTTGCTTCCATACAGTCTTAAATAAAATCAATATCTTAAGTTTTAAAACACCTTAAATATGAGTATTCATATCGAATTCAATCTGACTTTGAATGGAATGCAGCATCTTCTGCACACACAGCTTACTTCAGATATAGAGACGGTTCACACTTCATTGTAGCTTGATGGTAGTTGCATTTAAACTATAATGCGAACAATGGAGCAAAAAAATAAATAAATAGATCCCGGCCAAAAAAATAGAAGGACTGCAGTTTCAATATAGCCTTAAGTTTGGCTCTAGCCAATTGTTTCTATAATTGTTAAGTGTACGGTAATTTATGCCTATATAATGATTTCAAAATACTCATGCTCCACCATAAAGAGTGCAGAAGTGTAGCATTGCACTTAGGAACAGCTGTGAAGTAAAGATATCTCATGACAGGACAGACAGGTGGGGTATCGGAATCCTTGACCAAATTATTTCAGAAAATATTTTTTCTGAATTAGATTTATGTTCCATTTCTGAAAAAAAAAATTATTGACGTTACTAAAAGTACAGATTGTATGTTTTTATTTCACATTTTGCTGCGGGAATGGGTTGAGACAGACACAAACACTTTTCAGCAGCTCGAGAGTACCCGATTGAGAAGTTCATAGAAAGGACCCAAACGCACCTAAATCCTTTGTCCCCCCCAGAGTAAACATTTTAACAGTGCAGAGCGCCCATGTGCAGCCAGGAGCAGCTCTGGAAATCTGAATCGCTCCATCTCATTAATAGTTGATGCCCTCCATCCAGAATTGGAGATGCCTGAATATTCCTCTCCTGGGTTTTTTGTCATTCAAATGTATTCCACCCAATAATACACCTGTTCAGTCTCCTGGATTCACTTTGTCTCCACTTTGCCATCCACCTTCCTCTTGGAGCTCGATGGAGACAGGGCAAACTTTTTAAGGCTAACTTGAATGCGAAAAGAAAAAAATGTCGCAACTCTTCCTCCACGTCCTAAAAGCTGCTTAGAAAACCTTAAAGAAAAATAGATCCTGTGTGAGTGGAAAAACCCATCTCATAAACCGCTGTAAGTAGGGTGTGCGCCCCTCTTCCTTTTACCAAACATACCAACCCCCGCTCTCTGCAGCTCCCCGCTGCGTCCGCCTTGCCATCCTCTTCTGCCCAGGTGAGCGCTGTTCAAGCTGCAGCAACAGTGGAATTACACAAGCAAGACGAAGAAAGCGGACAATTATCTTCAATATCTGTCAGACACATGACAGCAAAAGACCCCCCCTCCTCCTCCCTTTGCTTTCTCAGCCATCATCACACCACACACACTCTCTCTCACACACACACACACGCACGAGCCAAAGAAAGTACAAAGAATGGGGGAGTGTTTGCCTCTTTGATTGTTCAGAGGCAAAGAAATTGTCTTTTTCTCCTACTCCCCACACCCCTTTCTCAGTGCTTTTTTCTGCTCATTACCATCCACATTTGCATGCACGCCACCAAAGAGCAAGGAAATGTGAGGATGGAAATAAAATAAAAGGATTAAAACAATGGTAATCACGACTGGTATGTGCACATTAAAGGGGTGCGTGTTGGCGCGTGCACGTGTATATACAAGTGACAAAAAGTGAAGAACAGAAGGATTCACTATGAATACATCTCAGACTGTATAATAAAGAGCAGCCAAGAGAAAAAGATTAGTAAGAGAAGATTCACATTAGGTCGCACCTTCTGCTTCCGTTTTTTTTTTGTCTAAACTGCTGAAATGCAGACTATTTTTAGCTATTGCAGAAATTTATTCTGTGTTAGCTCCTTAGTTTAAGTCTGAAAACAAAAACTAAATGAAAATAAAACATGTTTAAACAAAGATCTAAAACTGGTACAAGTGCTTCTGATGTGGGTGACCGTAAGTGGTACTTTCCTGCTTAAAAATTTGACTGTGAAGAACTTATCTTATTTCCAACTAAGAATATTGACTTAGTAAAAACTGAAGGGATACTTGAAACAAATCCTACGATAACATTGTCGCTGCTAATTGTTTAGAACGGCATTATGTTTTTCTCCTAATTTTTTATCTTACTTAAAAAGCTAAAGAAACTTATTTTAAAAAAATAGACAGTACATATAAATATAACTGCATGTAAATGTGTCAGGTCAAAGCCTTTGACTAAAAGCCATGTTTTATTTCTTGGCAAGTTGAATTTCTTGAACTGAAAATTACTCTAATACCTATACAACACCTTTGCTGCGCTTTACTCATTTTAAAGTCCAATACATCTGTCAATAGTTCTAGACTTTATAAAGTGCCAAACTTATTTATTTATAGATTACAGTTGAAACTAGAAGTTTATGTATACCAAATAAATAGAAATCTTTTTAAATGTCCATTTTTGAAAACATGACTAAATAAATCTGACATACTTTATCATTCAGCAAATAGAAATGATCTAAAATAAGAGCATTTTGGTCTGACTTGATAAAAAAAAAGGTGAATTTATTTAATGTATGCAAACTTTTGATTTCAACTAAGGGTGTGATGTCATACCTAATATCGCCTTTTTCACGCTTTTAGTCTTAGTATGTATAATGAGTTTTAGCATTTTTGAGGCTTAAAACAAACTAAAACAGTCCAAATCCTACAGTTTAAAAATGTCTATCGGTTTGGTGGTGCCTGTAATCCTTAGTATTGACTAAGGATATATGGATATAAGAGAATAAATTTTTAAATAAGGAGTTTTCCAGCTCAAGAGGTGGGATAAGTTCCAGTCATTTTAAACTTTCAGGGTATCCTCTGGGTCTTTACCTTCCAGAGCTGCCCTGTGGGATGTGAAGGTAGACCTGACATGAGCTCAAGCATGCAGACAAGACCTAATAGAGTTGGGCCATATCAGCGGAGCTGGAGGGATGGCTGGGATTGGCCATATTGCAGTCCAAGACCTTCAGGAAAGACTCTTTTAGAGCAGGAAGGTCGATGAAAGACCCCCATGAGCCACGGAATAGATTACGTCTCCTTCCCTCTCGGTGTACTGATAACCACATCAGCTTCAAGGACCCCTCAGGGCCAGTTCAGGTGAGGCTACCTATCTCACTCACTTACAGTGAGTGAGCCCTTGATGCATTAACTGTGTTTCAGATGCACGTGAATGTAGAGTGGTCCAAGCCGAGAGGAGCAGATGGTGATAAAGGAAGGAATGTGTTAGTGGAGGAAGTGGAAGCAGGAGACCAATCAAGAGAAGTATAACAAAGCTCGGGAATACTAACCTTTGAAGGACCAGCCATTTGAGAGAGGAGGGTGAGTGGGGATCTGTGATAATAGCGCACACTTGATCACGCCATTACCTCGAATTAGGGATAATTAGCCTCGGTAAACTGGGCACAAAACACGCCTATGATGTTGGAGCCCAGAAGGCATGCTGCGGTACCTTTTACAGCCTGGTGGTTGATTTTGGGCACACACCACTGCTGTTCACTGCGCAGCAAGGAAGCGATAAAGAGAGTGGGCCTGACTGGCTGGTAGCAAACTGGGAGTAATTATCAAAGAGAGCTTATAATCAAACATCTGAATCGCAAACATGGACTATAAAGCCCCTTTGGCATACATCCAGGAGTCGTTTTATCCAATTAGGTAAATGGCTGTAACACAGGGAACTGGAGGAGGGGGCAAGAAGAGGGGGACTGAGGCAACAAATGAATGAGGATCTGCAATCATACATTATAAATATTTGTAAATATTTTTCTTGTGCCAAATATTAGCCCACTGTTTCCAGTTGAAATTGGCCATTAAACATGAAATTGAAAATAATATGCTAATTTAGGTCCCTTCAAATCAGATTGCTATTCTTTGTTTCATTGTTTTTTTGTTCCAATTAGCTTTCACTGCATTTGAGTGTAGCTTTTTCTTTAAAGACGGTGGAAAATATAGCTGATTTTAAGAGCTTGTAAGTACCTCATTGTAAACTGTTACAGTGCTTTGCAAAAGGTCTTCATATCTATTGTATCTTAGTATCATTTTGTCCTGTTACAATTGCAAACTTTATAGCATTTTATTTAAATTTCACATGATAGTCTAAAACACAGTAGATCCTGAAGTGTGGTTTGCAAATGGATTCCTTTTTAGTGCTATTTATTTGAAAGTAATCTGACAGGAAAGGGGCAGAGAGATTAGGGGGGAAGACATGTGGCAAATGTACCGAGGATGGGAGTAGAACTTGGAACGGCTGCGTCAAAGTCTATAGCCTCTGTATACGGGGCGCACACTGCACGCTGTGATGCCCCCAAGTGGAACAGCTTAAATATCTCAGTGTCTTTCACAAATGAGGGAAGATGGGACATTGATAGACAGATCGGTACAGCACCACACTAATCTGTTGTAGTGAAGAAAGACCTAAGCCAAAAGGTGAATATTTATTTACTTCAATATACTTTCAGACCTTCATCTATGGTCACAAGGTAGTGACAAAAAACGGAAAGGGGATCAGGGTTAGAAGAGGCAAGAATACATTTCCTTCACAGGGTGTTTTGTTGTCATTTAGGCACAGGGTGAGAAATTTGGTCACCTGGGAGGGGCAGAGCAAATCCACTCAGGTGGCTCTGGAATCAGGTTAGGATGCTTATGTTTACCTTCCCTTGTGAGGTCTTCTGGGCACATCCCACCCTGAAGAGACCCAGAGAAAGACACAGGACACACAGCATTGTCTTTGTTTCTTGGCTGGCCAAGATCGGGAAAATTGAAAGAAGTTCCATTTTCAGTTTTCCACAAGCATTGTGTGGGATTCCTTGCAAACATGTGGTAGCCATGTTTGCAAGGGGTCAAACATGGCTACCACATGAATAGGGTGACAGATTTCAAACTGTGCATGCACTGTGTGTTTATGCTAATCACATTAACCATAATATATAGGTAAAGTAAACCAGTGACTTCAATTCTCCTTTTATTATGTCCTGGTGGTTCAAATACATATCAAAGACAGTCACTCTCATTAAAAATCAGTACTTAAACATCAACAGTGGCAGTGCTCAATTTAAGGAGTTCTTGCTTCACTTACCTCTATGAGAGTTAATTGGTAGCAGGATTGCTCAATAGTGATGAAATCCAGATACAACCCCTATACAATATATCTCCCTACCTCTACCACACTAGCGAGGAATGTACCAGGCAAGGTAAAGTGTGGAAACCTGATAAACTCGGGGTCCTCAGAGCTCTTCCTAAAACCTGACAGTCACATTCCACATCATCTCGTCACTTTATGCGCTGCTGAAGAATCTGGGGTTCCCTTGTTGTGAGTGACAAGCATTTGCACTATAGGTTGTTGCTATGCACTTGTTAACCCTGCTCCTCTTCCTTTCTGCCATTCAAGGAGCTGCTTACACTACACCAATACTATGTTAAGAGTTATGCAAATAGCAATTTCAGACACCACAAGCAAGAGCAGGATATTTATGGAGAAGCTTCAGAGTCGTGCAGAAAAACATGTGCGGTTAACTGGCAGCTTGAACCTTTTCCAAATGGGCAGAGTAGGTGCATATTTTTGTATAATACGTTCTCTATTTAAAGGGAATTGGATTGGTGAATGAAAAAGGTGAGCAGTTTTCATTAAAGCTCATGCAGGCTGTTGTACCCATGCATTTCTTAAGCTTGTATAAAGGTGTTTGTATATCTTGTCTTTGCATATGGAAGTAGCAGAATGCCCGAATGTCTACAGGCCTTGACTCTGTGCACCTTGAAGAAAAAGGCAGAGACTAATTCCTGAGTTGCCCATCCCTTTGCAGCACAGTCTCCAGCTCCACTACTGTTTCAATAATAGTCCAAATGTCTTGCAAAAGGTTCCATGCTCCTGGCATTTTTTTTTCTTCCACATTTTATCATGCCACATCCACAAATATCAGAGTATTTTGACAGATAAACTAGTCTGTAACTGTGTAAGGGGAAGGAAGACCAGCATTTTTCACAAATAAAATGCTAAAAGTGTGGTGTGCATTTGTATTCAGTAAGCCAGTGCTTTGCAGAACCATCATTCACTGCAGTTACAGTGTTGTTGGTATACCTGCAGCTTTGCCCATGAGAGAAAAATGTTTCTTCCTTGTTAAATAACTCGAGCTCAGAATGGATGGATCTACTGGATGAAAAGTCCTTGCAAATGTTTAGGTCTCACCCCACATTCTCAATTATATTGTGGTCTGGACTTTGACTGGGCTGATCTCAGACATAGACATGTCTGAGCATATAGAATGAGAACATAAAGTATGTTTTCTGTTTCATGGGCATATAAAACCAAAAAGTGATTTATTTTTGTCGAATTCTGAACTTCAAGTGGTGTGAACAGTTTATAAATTCTCTAATATTCAACATACAATACGGCACCCTGGCTCATTCCTGTCTGCTTGGGCGTCCTCCCGATCCAGACCCACCGAAGTATGAGACGCTGGCTTTGTACCGGGCATGTCTTACATGCACAGACAAATACAACGCTGCTCAACAGAAAAGTGGCCTCTATGTCTTCAGGGCTCGAACAGGCAAACACAAGAGCAATAGGGATGGAATTTCCTGTAAACACCGTAGTGTCACTGTGCAGGTGTCCTTCTGAGGCAGAAAGCATGTGTATGTGTCTTTGTGTGGATGCTGGTGTTTTCACTGTAATTTTCTCTAAGGCAGACAGTTTTCTGTTTATGTTGCACTGGAGGATTTTGTTCTACACAAAGCAATATTTGATCTGTTCAGGTCTTACATGTAGAAGTTTGTGGCTAACCAGTCCCAAATATTCCTACTCCCATCCCATTTCATGTTTACTGCTGATGAATTAGAGATCCAGGTTCAGCTGATTTACTTCATAACCTCTAAATGTGAAATCATTTAGCTCACTTTCTGCTCTGCAAGACTCGAAGCATCATAGACCAGACAGCAATGCTAATGTCTGCCACATTTACTGCAGTCTACCTTGGCATAACAGTAGGAACAGATCACCAGGCTGTAAAAAATGCATTGGTCTGTGTAGTCTGATTTTTGACCTGATATTTTTATGCTGTAATTTGGAGTCAAAGCTTTCTGCGTCATCATTTTTCAGACAAGTTCTGAGGCAAATAAAAAGCATACAAATAAATGTACGACTACCAAATCAAACCCGTTTAAATTTTTAAAATTTTTTCATGTTGCAAATGCAAATCTCAATGTGTTTTGTAGTCTTCTAATGAAACAGACCTAGGCAAAATAGAAAAAATGTATTCTGTGGATTCTATCTGCTTGATAAAGGACATTACAGAATAGAACTGCTCTTATCTTTTTAAAAAACTTTTTATTAACTGATTTTAATTATCTGGATTTTTGTATTCTTTAACTTTGACTATAATTATGCACTACTTTGTGTCTGTCATATAGTCTCACAATTAAAGTTATTCCATAAAAAGTTTCTAGTGGCAAAATGATCAAATTTGAACAAAATTTAAGGCCACAATATTTTTGAAAAGCACCGTTTAAGTAACATTACTGTCATTTTTTATCAATATCCTAAAGACATAATTCTCTTAAAAAATGTGAATAAATTGTTGAAATTAATTACAGAACTAACAATAATAATAATCCTTGGAAAATTAATCAAATACATTTTTGAACATCGAACTTTTGCTCCAGATTTACATGATGAATATGTAATAGAAATATTAAATATTCTTGTATTCATGGGACATGCTGGTCAAAAGGATATATAAAGTAATACAATTTTTAATCCCAACTATTTGTCACATCTACATAAATGTGTTGTGCAGGTACTGTATATTTTGTAAGAAATATAAATGTTTTTTGACATGGACGTTTCACGTTTGTGTGTACGGGAGTAAATGTGAGCGCAAGACACTCGGGGACAGTGGCCTTCTTAACGAGGTCATTAATCCGCAGCCAAGCCACGCCGGCAACATATGCGGCTGCAGGCGACTTCCCTGAGAACTGCTCAGGTGGGAGGAATAAACAGTGCTTGACCTGTGGGGGAGGGTGAAGTTAAGTGAAACAAATAGTAGAGCAATTGCAGATGAGATATGCCCTACAGGTTCTCAATGGACAAGAAACCACACAAGAACTTAACATGTACAGAATACAGCAGCACTACATGGAGTACAATCTGGAAAAAAGGTCAATTTAATTTGCATGTCAAATTTTACCTGCTTGCTTCCATGCATTCATGTGTCTAACAAATTTAGTAGCCTGCAAAAATGCACAGCCATGAATGAAACAAGCTGTACATGCATAAGAAACACCCTGTCTGATTGACATCTTACAAGTTAAGAGACTCCGGCGCCAACACAGAGAAGTATTTTTTATTTTTTGCAGCATACATGAAGTCAGTTCAAACTGCGAAGAGAATAGCTGGTGATAATCTAAAACTATTAAAATGTCATTAGACTGAAAATATGCCTCTGTACTGCATGAAAGTGTAACAATTAATGTTTGAGCATTAAATGAAAGTTAAAATACAACAAAAAAGTTATTTTCATTGGATTGTATGTAAACAAGTATTTTGAAAAAATGGACACAAAGTGACACTCCAGCTTTAGTCTTCAAATCGTCTCGATATTTAGTATTATCCTGTTTTCTGCCATAGTTATCCAAATTAATATCAGCTGCTTCAACGAGTAAGAAAATAAGACATTTGTAGAGTTTTTTTAAATTTTTTTATTAAGACATTCTCAGAGTAGTCACACTTAGTTCTGCTCTAAGGAGCACAATGTGTTTGCATATGTGGTTAGTAACATTATTCTGGTGTCAGGTGGATTGAATGTGTCTTCTAGGGAAAAAAAAGAACTAAGGCTGTTAAACTGTAGGGTTGCAGCAGGGCAAGCTAGAGCATGACTGATCTATTGAGAGGAGCATACAGTTGTGGCTCCAGTCGATATTGCCTAATTTGTTGGTGTGCATGCAAGTGTAAAATAGTGTTGCCTCTCTGTCTGTTTCAAGTTACAAAGGCAAGGACCTGTCCTTAGGGAACAATGCTGAAAGAATAAGAACAATAAGGGCCGGAATGGATAAATAGTTGGCATTTTAGATTCTCCATGCAACAATCTAACCTTCATTTACAAAGACAAAAGCCACTTGGGTTTTCCTGATACAACATTCATGAAATTCTTTTAAACTTACATAATGAGCATGACAACTGGACTTGACTACTTTTACCTAGTGTGATAAAAACCAGCCCCTTGTCCTACAGTGTGTGCTTCGTACAGAGGGTCTGGGCTCTGGGCTGTTGAGAAATGATTGCTGCCTGGAGGCTTGGACTCTGTTGAGATTTAAAATTTTACTCAATTACTAATGTCGGCCCGTGACGTATGTAATGCACCAGGTCAACATTATGAAGCTTACCGGATATTGCTTGTGCTGTAAATAACCATCCTCCACTATGAAGGGAGAAGTGCTGAGCATATCAAGGCTGCTGTTAATATTAATTCAGTATTTGTAAGCGTGACCAATACGGACTGAATAGCTTCGCTCACTTCCTCCTCTGCCGTTACTAAAACTACAGTCAGTTTACAATTCTAAAACAATGCAGAAAATCTATGTCATTGTTCACAGTTTCTCCTTCTGTCCGCTAATTGGCCTGGTAGAAAATCTACCAGAGACAATCCAAATGAATGGGAGAAATTCCAGAACGTACTGTAAGCACGGCAAACTTTTTTTTTGCAGAATTACAAACGAAGCTATTGCCAGACTAACTTCTACCTACACCTTTAATTTAAGGTGTAAATATGGCACTATTTTGTGCTTATTTTAGATGGATTTTAAAATAAAAAAATATATGGTTTGGTTTTGAAATTATGACGAATTTATACTTATTCAAAGTGGGTCAATGCTATAAAATACAGGCTTGAACAATTTTGTGCCAACAACTTCCAGGTTATAATGCTTGAGCGTTGGAGGTTTCAAATGTTAGTGGGATTTCTGTGTTGAGTTTGTATAATTTTGAATCTGAGTGGTTTAATGAAAATCAACATTTAATTCAAACTTGTGCATCCAATTCTTGGGAGCTGTTGAAGTTGTTTGTTTGATTAGCACTGCACCCTGAAAGGAACTGCGCAAATTCATTCATTAAAAGCCCCAGATTAATCCCAATAATGAGTATGCCATTAAACCATTAGACAATCTTCTTGGACCCCATTTTGCTTCTATGCTTTTATTTTCTTAAGCAGGTAAGCAGTCAGGGTATCAAGGCTAATGCCAGGGGAGCTATCAGCCTACAATGCTCTATGAGCATAACTCCTATATGTCCAAACCCAGAATACAGGACAACTGAAAGGCTTGAGGTTTTTTTCTAACCACTCATCAACCGTGAATTGGAACCAATCAGAGACAACATATTTTACAAACAAGATTTTTTTCTTGCTCCTTTGTCCTATTTTCTCTCATTTACTGTACCACCAACCCTGGGCTTCAATTAAATCCTCTCAATGAAGTGAATTTAAAGGACTTAAATGAATTTGTTGCTTTTGCCTGGGGCCAATGTCTAACAGAGACTCATTCCTTGTAAGCAACATGAATTCACATGTTAAAATTAGGTAATTTAAAACAATGTTCCTTTCATTACTGCATTAAACAAGTACAAGGCCTGGTGTTCAACAGGGAAGCATAATTATAGATCAGACATGCCTGATTTGGTACAGTATATTACATTTGTCTACACTATAAAAAATGCCACTTAAAAAGTTTAAATTATTTGTTAAATTTGGGATAAAAATACTGAACAATTTCCTAAATAGAAGTTATGAGATTAATCAAAGACATAGTTTCAAATATATAAGCAAAGCACACTGACAACAGTCAAAACACTTGTGTAACCATATGATTTATCTGCAAATGTTTTACCCCCTCAACTAACTACAGTACTTTTTGAAAAGAAATTTTCAAACACCTTGTACTTATTCACATTTTGTTGAGACTGGGATGGAGGTTCACCTTCCAGCAGGATAATAATCCGAAACAGTCACAGCTACAGATGGATGGTTTCGATCAGGTGCCCAAGTCCAGTCCTCAAGAACTACTGTCCTGCAATTTTCCGATGCATCCCTTCTCCAACACTCCTGAATCAAATGAATGAGCCGTTACCAGGCCCCTGCAGAGATGAATGGCAAGACCATAAGGGAAACCAGCCATTTGATTCAGGTGTGTACTGGCGGGGACGCTTCTAAAAAATGCAGGATTGTAGCTCTCAAGGACTGAAGTTGGGACACTGGAGATGATACCAAATGTTATTAAAATGTCATCAAAATCCAGAACCTAAATACAATTAAGATTTTATATCAGAACTTGGAAAAAAGTTGTTAATAAATGCTCTCCATCCGTTCTGACTGAGATTTGGCTGTTTTGCAAAGAAGAATGGGCAAACTTTCCAGCCTCCAGTTAAATAAAGCTGATGGAGCCATAAACCACCAGACTTCCAGCTGTAATTGCAGTGAAGGAGAGTTGTAACAAGCAGTGGTGTCCCAGCTTGTTGCAACATAGAATCTCCAAATTGGAAGAACACACAAACCACAAACTCTCGGAGGGAAAATAGCATGCTTTTCCTTTTGGAAGAGTATACTGTTACAGTTTTAATTTAACTTGCTCCCCAATAAACCAAACTTGTAATGTCTTAATGAAATCAACAAATGTCAGATTTTAGAGAAAATTGGTCTGTAAGTCATTGTAGATGTGAAAAATGAAAAGGTTCTCACTTGTCTGTCTTATTTAAGAGAACGGCATTCGGCCTCATTTATTGTTTTTTTTTAAATATTTTGTTGTTCTTTTCTCAGCAACAAAAGTGCAATATACATCCTTTGTTGTATTTGATCAAGTTTAATTAACACCTAAAGTTAAGTCTGTTTTTTAATAAAATCATCTGGTTTTTTGTTCTGAAAATGAAATTAAATTAAAACTTAGAAGAAAAACAAAAACAAAGCTGATAAAACACTAAAGCACCAATACCAAAACTATTTCTGTTTTAGGATTTAGTTCCCATTGAAAGCTTGCTGTAAAATATTACAATTGCATGTGTTGGTGGGGAGATGCATGGTGGCACAGTTGGTAGCACTGTTGCCTTTGTAGGACAAAGGTCAAGGGTTTGAATCATTCTCTCCTGGTACTCGAACTTCTGCCCCATATACGATGGTTAGGTGGTTTCTCTAAATTTCTTTTAGGCATGAGTTTGTGCATGCATGATTGTGTCTTTTCTGTGTCTCTGTGTTGCCCTGAGATGGAGCAATGACCTGTTGAAGGTGAACCCTACCACTCCCCCAATGACTGCTGGAAATGGAGGAGGCACCAACGACCCCATAACCCTACAAGAGTAAGCAGGGGTTGTGCTCACTGGGCAAAGTTGTAATATTCTAATCAGGAGTCACACAAAACCATTGCATGGGTTGAAAATGCCCCCCAGGGTCACACTTTGAATACCCCTGTTTTAACATATAGAATAAGACATGTTTTTATCAGCTAAAATTTTAAAATCATTGTATATGTTTTCATTTATAAATGTGCATGGTACTTTTATAAATACATCTGTCACAGGTTCATGCCATAAAATCCCGAAGAAGTACATTGAAGTTTCTGTTTGTAACATAAAAAAATAACAAAATTATTGAGTGAATCATTTTGCAGTCCCCTGTAATGGCAGATAGCCTTGAGTTACTTAAGTGACATTGCATATTAAAATTTCATCAAGACATCGGGCTCCCAAACCCAGACTGAAAAACAAGTAAGGAAGGATTAGGCACAGTGTAGAGGATTGCCAGGGCTGGGAAATGATGACTGGAAACAGTCCCCATGTTGAAACCTGAACCACATCCCAAAGAAGAAAACAAAAAAAGACAGGTGTCAGTGACAGACATTTACGGTTTATCTTCTTCACTATGCAACATCTCCAGGCACATGGGCCAGTGGGTTGCTGGGAAAATCCTTTCGAAAAACACTCAAAGGGAAAATGACATGATCAATTCCACTAATCTCATTACACAGAATTCAACAGATTTTCTTTTTTTATGTATTCATGGGACATGGACAAAATAATGTTAAATATAATATAAAGTAGTGATTGCACAGGTATTTACCCCCTTCAAAGAAACTGACCTATTTCCACAGAGGCCCAGCCAGTTGGTGCCATAAGTCTCACAATGAGTGGAATGGAGATCACCTGAGTGTGCAATAAATATGCATTACTCTGCATATTTATTGCAGAGTAATAAATATGCATTCTTACACATGTACGGCATGGATGGATACACGCAAGTGTTCATTTTGATGCCTAATCAAAGATCAATAGGTCAGTTCAAGACACAGTATACTCTCTGAAATCTACAATAAATTTTAGTACTCATTCTGATGTAAATATAGATTTTCTTTAAATTATCTAATTTTAACAGGTAAATAATTGATGGTGAAACAATGTAGGGAAATAACTACAGCTTCTGATTACAACACACTGTAATTTGTCCACCTTATGCAATAAAAAATGATCAATACTGTTGAGACAGTGATCCCATAGCTCACTACATCACAAAAATATTTTACCAGAGACTTTGCCTTTTTCAGGTTGGTGATGAAGGAAAAAGGGTAAATGTCAACATTCACACACATAGTCCTGACCTGTATGGGCATGACCTCTAACCTTGTCCACATCACAGCAACAGTAAAAGTGAAGAACCTTATAGAAACATTTACTGACTGTGGGGGAACTGTTTCTGAGAGTGAATAGAAGCCTCTATAATTGGCTCTGTGATTTGACCTTGCACCTGTTCAGCGTGCGGCATTAACAGAATGTGGGGTGAGGTGTTTGTGTGAACCCCCGCCCCATTCTTTTCAAGACCTTAGACCAGTTCATCCCAGCTTTGTAGCGCTGAGTGAATTTAAGTCTTACAGTACGTTCACCTCAGTATGTGCAGAGATTCTCATGAGTGTGTGGTGTTATGAGGGAAAATGTGGGGGTGTGTGTGTAGTGCTCCAACATCAGTAAAACTTTGAACCCCACCCCAAACCCCCACAGGGACAATGCAATCAAACGTCACCACAGGAACCTGTTATAATGATCACTATCGAGTGTGCTAATTAATGCTGAATAGAGCTCATAAGCTGCATCCCTTTGCTAACAAATAATCCGATAACACAGCATGGTGTGACCCTGAGTGGCAGGGTCACACCCTTGGTCTAGAATCCACACTAGTACCTGCAGATACATGTGAAGCTCTCTTAAAACGTGTGCTGTAATAGGAGGCTAAAAAGCATGACGAGGCACAGAACTTGAGGGAATGATATCCTTATTTAAGAACCCTTAGGCTGTTTTCACTCCCCGCTGATGTAAACAGTATCATTATTTATATCACCATTGCCTGTGAGGATGTGTGCAAACACCAAGAAAGCGCAACATTTGCTGTTAGCCATAAACAAATTCAAACACACACTCATGCAAAACTGCGAGTCTCCTTTGAGATGTCAGCGATCTGCTCACGGTTTGGTGGAGCCATTGTTCAGAAGGGCTCATATTCTTTAACGGGGGCCCTTTTGTTGTTGTAAACAGCATGAATTTTTAATCCAGCCCAAGATTCTGGGTCGGTAATGAATGTGTCTCGGCAGCGAGTCTCTCTGGGGAGGCAGGCCCCAGGTTCCTGTTGCTAAGTTTCAGCAATGCCTGAAATCTGGAGGAATCAGCCTGATACGCCCAACCAATCCAGCACACAAACACACACACCCCTATACATGTACGGCATGGATGGCTGCATATGGATACACGCCAGTGTTCATTTTGATACCTAATCAAAGATCAATAGGTCAGTTCAAGACAGTACCCTCTACGAAATCCACAATAAATTTTAGAGCTCATTCTGATGTAAAAACTTTGAAACATCACAATTTTGAGGCAGATTTCTCAACTTCAGTTTTGAGCAGTCATTGTTAAAAGAGTTTTAAACAAAGAGATAAATACTGCAGAACTGGCATTTTAACCTCAGTTTACCATCTTCCAATGTCCATTAGCAGAACCAGCATTACAAAAAGGGAATATCCATGTTAATATTCTGGTGAATATAATTAAAATTTCCAAAGACTACCAGCAATTTGGATATTTTATGATATTTTATGAAAGCTGAAATTGAGCAGCATTGCAATGCACTCAGCTTTTGTGTCATCTGCCAAGACCTGTGCTCTGTCTTGCTCCAAGACTTAACATTGCTTCTGTATTTAGTGAATGTCATGACCCCTTATGGTGACTCATTTGGAAAATATTTGACAAGCAATAATTCCAGTGACTTGACTTGGTAGTTTTGTAGACATTTAGGGATAGGATCAAACACATGTAAAGTTCTTACTGTTCTCAGAGTTTTATTGTGTTACTAAACCATTCACAAGTACCCAAATCCTAATGCAGCTGCCTCTCCCAGCTGCACTCGGAAGAGGTGGTCAACAATCACGTCTAGGCCGCAGAGAAAACGCACATATGCAAAACCACCAGCAGGCTGGAAAGCTGTTTTAGACTTTGAAATGAATCATAAGTTTGAAAACAAAAACTAGGCCTGCAAAAACTAACAAAACTACAAAAAGACAAGGTGTCTTTGCTGTCCCCAGACCTACAAAAAAGGCAAAAAGACAAGATTTGTGACATGTTTGAGTAAAACGCAGAGCTGCTTTCATATCTCTATGTTTTCTCTGACTCATTTAAAACCATACTAATATTGAAAATAGCTAACATCAAATCTTCACCAAGCAACCAAATCCTCAGAGAAAAGTGTTGGTATCAGTGACGCCAAGTTGCTCTTAGTGTTTATAAGAGATTTGGATAGTCATAACAAATAAAACCGAAGATGACCAAATCTAGTCTCTGAATCATTTTCGCAGTACATCTTCTGACAAATGTGCATAAGAATTAAAACTCTTGTTGGTTTACCAAAATATGTCAACATTTTTCATTACATCTTTTCTCTTTCTGTCAAGTCTTTTCTTCTGGCCTGGCAGATTTAAAGAGCACCGTCTTTTCCGGCTTGCTTTTTGTCTCCTCAGAGGATCTATAGCTTCGATTCTGCACCAAAGGCTGTCACTCATTTTATTAGTCTAAGGCTTTCTTGTTCAATAATGTCAATTCCAAGCTGCCGACACTGATCTGGAGGAGCTCCTCCTCAATGAACACCCCCAAAGCAACCACATGCTTCATGAAAACTTTCCTCCATCATTTTCAACATCATAATTTTACCAACACACACACACAGCTTACTTTGGAAACGATAGCACACCGCTTGCAGATTCAGTTGCATGTTTCAGGGCAGCTAACAGAGTTTGCAACTGTCTCTAAGTTTTGACAGAAGTTTGATCTCTTGTTAAAAGCAAGGGGCCTACAACAGAATTCCTTACTCTGTTACCGAAATATTAAACTCTTATCTATAGGGAAAAATGGCACTTATGTGAAATTGTGTCTCAGAACAGTTCTGCTCTCTCTGGAACAAGTCAGAGAGAAAAAGAAAAAAAAAACCTCCAATGAAACTTAGAGACATGCACTTTGTGTCACGGTTAAAGCAAAGCATTGCTTTTTTAAGTAAAAGAGATGTGAAATTCTCTACTTTTCCTCTTTTTCTTCTTCGTTTTTTGTGGCCCTCCTCTCCCAAAGCGATTAAATTGCTGATTGATTTTTGTATCTCGGCTCGATTCCTTGCCCCTCGCTCTCCGTCTCTTGCCATTGATCCTCACAAGGCTGCTGACTCCAAAGTCAGAGGACCCATCCGCTCTGGCCTCCGGAAATGAACTTGTTAGATGGGCTGTGCGATTTATTGCTCATGAGGCCAGGGTGTCTCTTTGTGAATGTGTAAGAGTCTATAGGGGCTGACTGTGAGTGAATGCGTGTGTGTGTGTTAGTGACGGCGTAAGTATGTGTGTGTTGCAATGTTGCTTCCAGAAGGTCTGGGATTTATTGCATGTCTGCATTTCTCAAGTGCGCGTACATGTGTAGCAACGTGTGGAATTTATATCAGCGTGTGCACCGAGGTATCATGTATGTCTATCTTGCTGGGTGTTTTACCTTCAGTGTAAAGATTTTAACCTTGAATGACTTCATTTACTGTCGTTTTACCCTTTTTTTTGTAAAACCAACTGATGTTGAAGATTACAATTCAAAAAGCAGGGTTATAGATTTTGCTGAAGTCTTGTTGGAAAGTGTTCTGCTGACGCTGGATGATGTCAGTTCTACCTCGTGTTCTGAAGCGCAATGTTCACTGATCTGCCCAGCCTGCCTGCACGTGGCGTCAGACCCAGCCCTGTCCTTTGCTGCAGCCTCCACTGATGTATTGATTGGGTTCCATTTAAAAGCCCTGTTCTCCCACCGTTATTTACTCCAATAGTAAATCTTTACAATGCCGTAAAAGACTGTTTTACACACTCTGGTTATACAATGTCCTGCCGCAAGGAACAGACAGACGTGTGTCAGGAGAGGAGAGAAGTAGAGAGGAGGGCAGAGGAGAGGAGAAGTGACAGTATCTCCAAAGAGCACCATAAGGCGTTTGTGTTACAGAGGATGCTCTGAACGAAGGATGCTTCTTCTGTCAACTTTAATATCCTCTCAGTCATATTTTAGAACTAATACTTGTCTTTGTGGCTTAGCGTTTTCATTTGCCAATTGGAAATCTGGAGAAAATAATCTTATGTACGTCCATTTTGAATATCTGCATTGTCATAAAAACACAATGCCTTGCAAATATTTTAAATACCACTTTGACTTTTTCACATGTTGTCACAATGCAAGCACATGCCTGAGTACTGTACAGATATTTCTTGATAGACAAGCTCAAATTAGTGCATTGAAGTAGAACATGTATATTGCAGATAGTTTTGAAGGTTTTATACAAATGCCGATCTGAAAAGTGTGGCATGTGCTTGTGTTCAGCCCCTATGAGTCAATACTTGCATCGACAGGCTGACATTTTTTCTAATTTGTCCTTGTAAAACAGCCTCAGTCAGTTTGGAGAACTTCACTGGAGAGCCAGTGTCTTGGCACAAATATTCAACTGCATTTAGATCAGGACTTTTACAAGGCCATGCTAACAAATGGCCATATTTAATCTAAACCCTTCTATTTTAGCTCTGGCTGTATATGTAGTGTCATTGTTGCTATATAAGATCATTTCAAGTCTTTTGCAAACTCTAACAAGCTTTTTTTAGGATCTCTGACCAGTTTTCAAGTCCAAGCTCAAGAAAAGCATCTCCACAGCATGATGCTGCCATCACCATGTTTCCCCATAATAGTGGACTGTTTAGGATGACGTGCCGTATGAATTATCTACACTCTCTACACAAGTAAATTCTGGTCTCATCTGACGAGGCAAACTTCTTCCCCATATTCACTGTGCTGCCTATGACAAAATTCAAACAAGATCTTTAAGAAAAATACTTTTTTTAAAAAGTGCCTTGAGAAGACATGAATATATAAATAACATAAATTGAATTGAATTGAACCTGTTACTGCATGAAACAGTGACTTTCCTCTTTATATGAACCTGGATCTAATTCTGTTGACATTCCCTTCATGGAGCAGTCATATTTACAAATTACACACATGGACTCCATTTACCATCTTGACTGCGATTTGTTGCAGTAAATTTTATTTCAAGGTTTTGAGTACAGAAAGCTAGAAACACATGGATGCCACACTTTTCAGATTTTTATTTATGAACATTTTGGAGTCCATGTCTCATTGCTGCTGCTTTGCGTGGTTCAGTCACATGAAACTGCAATAACATACTTTGAAGTTTACGGTTGCAACGTGACAACATGCAAAAGAGTCCAAGAGATGTAAACAACTTAGCAGGTTATTGTCTTTTGTATAATTGTATATTTGAAAAAGAATAATAAACTTTCAAGAGCGCACTTATGCAAAAATTTACGTGAAGACGTCAAGCCCAAGCTTTGACGTGCACTTCAGAGGTCACTGTGCATCAGCGTAAATCCTTCCCCTTGGATGTTGCTGAGGTCTTTATTTCATTAGAGGACTTATGCTAGCGATTCTGGTCTCCACTGCCCACTGCAGGCCTTTAGCCTGACCCAGACACACACTGCTATCGGCCGCATGGCCAAGTCACACCAGCAGTAATAATCACTTAATTTAGGAGCAGAAAGGCGGACCATGCTCTGCCTTTATTGGTGTTGATGCCGAGCAGGCTTCAAAAAGCCACTGGGCCCGTAATTTATCTCTCTCTGTGGACCCAGAGAGTTTCAGGAACACAGTGAGGAAGACATGGAGCGTAAATGAGTGTGAGGGAGAGGAAGGGTTGGAGTATGTGTCTTTCAGTGGGAGTTTAATAGTAGTTGGCTGTTGACTTTGGTGTACTTATTCTTTGATGTCAGTAACATGATCATCAAGGATCTTTTCCCTCAGCCCCCCTGCAGTAAGTTTTGTGCTGGCAGCAGAGCATTCCCTCTCACAAACTCCTCCAAGTTGAACTTGGCGGTCCAAATCATCCACTGCTGGTAGTGCTCACTTGGGAAATGCAAGCTGAAATGTATACTTAAAAAAAGATCATTTGGAATAAACAATAAATAATTCAGGAGATGAGTTAAATAAGTAATAGTGTGATATCTATTTCTTTGGTGGCACTATTGCCTTGCTTTACTTATTAATGGACTTAATAGACACCATGCCTCGCCATGAAGGGCAAAGTCTAAGAAGCCCACAGTGAGTCTCTTGAAGTGAGTATTTAAAGGAAAGAGAAAGTTGCAGCTTTCTTCATCTTGCCCTGTTTTGTCTGTCTTTGGGAAGTGTTGAGACGCAGAGTACAGTCCAGAATATTTTATGTTTTGGGGGGAGTATTAAAAAAATGGATTATGAAGTGACATGAGCCAGCTGTGGGATCCTGAATCCTCACTTCATACAACAAAACTCCCCTCTCCAGAATATCCTCCGTGCTCCAAAAATACCCTCCCCCATAACATCCACCCTTCTCAGGGAGCAGATAGAATATCTTTCTCCATATCTGGCAACCATGACCACAAATTAAGACGGAGCTCCTGTAAAGCTTGTTCAGCCCTGGGATTTAAGAGTCCCCAAAAGGAAACAGAAACTTTTCAGATTTTAATTTTGCATAGGTGTGAACACTTTCAGTCCACAGTTAACTATGATACTACGGCTTTCTTAAGCCATCCCAGACTGGAGCGTTTCCTGAAACAGGAACGTTGGGAAGAATCCAGCCACACACTGTAACACCTCCGAGCCGAATTGAAAAGAAAACTGCTCCTGCAGTGGCTGTCAAGTGACTCATCGTCTTTTTTCTTTTTTGTTGTTTTTTGGTTTTTTTACAGCGCTGCAACCTGTTCACATGTTGATTTTAAAATGCCTAATTGCAACAAGCAAACTGACAGGTAGCTCACTCAAAGTCAGCCACAAGCCACAAAAAGTAAAAGTATCATTATGACTGTCTAATGGGCTCCCCTTCCTGTAATTCTCGGGTTAATACACAGAAAACGTTGCAGCTGGCAGGGAACTGAGGTGGGTGGGCTTAATGGTTTGTTGTTCGAGTGTTGACACCTTCTAATAAGTTGACAAATGTGTGCTTTAGTGGCCAGTCAACAACTTGCTAATATACGGCTAAAACACTTTCTTGTGCTGCTGCAGAAGGATTGAGGCAGTACAGGCTTTGCGGAGCAGCAGGAGTATTTTAGCAGACGGATGGACAGGAGCGCGCCGTCATCCTGAAACATGGCCGACAGCAGCCAGAGATTGTAAATCTGGCCGTGCCTGAACTTCAGCGCTGGGCATGGTGTGAGCATGCACCTGAACGCATTGTGCACTGCAATGCTGCAGTCTGGACCGGACAACAAACAACGTTGCACAAGCATGTTGATCAAATCCTAATTTTAATGTCAGCATTTTTTTTTTTCACTCCAAACACATGCAGCTATGCGTGTTCACAAGAGTGTGTTCCAACGTGCAGGGCTATATTTAGGAGGATGTGGGCCCCCAAGCTAGAGCCGGTTTTGGCACCCTACCCACACACGCTTCTTTTACCATGCAAATTTCAGCAGACTGAAAGCTGGGGACACATCAACTAAAGCACTTCTTCAGCTATTATAGCAACAATGTCAAACCTGTAGTGGGCCACCTAATGCATCAAAAGCAAAGCAAGAAATGTGGAGCATGTGCATATGTGTGAGAGTATGAGAAAATCAAGCAATCCGTCTTTTAAGGACGGTCTGTGTCATTTCTACTGTTCCAACCACCAGAAGGTGAAAGTCGTACAAGCAGAATTTAGGAAGAGATAACTGAAACCCAAATAACACACTGATAGGAATATTTGACCGGAGATGTTCATTTCACCATATTGAAAAGTAATTTCATTTTATCTATTATTTTTGCCTTGTGGTAGCACTATTACCTTGAAGCAAGAAGGTCCTGGGGGTTTTCTGTTCTCTATGTGGGTTTTCACAGTTTTTTGTGCTGTGCCTCAACATAAGACAATTCACACCATAATTCCATCCCTCTTTATTTCACATAGGGCTGAGTTATGTCTGGGGGTTTGTTTGTAGTTTTTTCAGTTTACTTTTCTTGATTCTTGTTCACTTTTCAAACTTATAGTTTACTAAGCAGAATGTAACGTGTTTTCCCATGGGTGTTTTTATTTTTCTGGTAGCTTCAATTTTCAACAAAAGCTGTAGGTGGAGTCAGGCCATCTGTATTCTAAAGAGTCTACAGTGCTAACATGCAAGGACGCCCACTTCCTCACTCCCTCACACATTCCTCACCTGATGCTTTGGGTGCAGAGAGGATAAAAAATATAGCCATGTCTCCCCCCTCTGGCCTGTGACTGCTGGAGACGAGGATGCCTCTCGCCTCCCATTTCCCCTGGTCCACAGGAGGCCCATCTCTACACAACTGCGGACCCATCTGTCCCGCATGGCTAACTGGGCTCCTGTGTATTCACCGCTGCCGAGAAACAGAGAAGCAAAGGGGGTCGAGGGGTGGCGGCGGTGGGGGTTTCAGGATCCAACATCTGGGAGCCATCAAGCCAAAAGAGCCTCAGATCCTGAGATTCCAGTCTCCGACCGCTCTCTCCTCTGCTCAAGCCCCTAACCCCCCCATACTACCTTTCCTCTCCATCTGTCTCCCTCCTTCACCTCTTCTTCCCCCTCCTCCTCTTCCTCTGCTCCTCTCGTCCCAGCTGCCCATCATTTCCCTGTCTCCTCGGCAGTGGGCCTAATCCAAACAGATTGTCTAACTGTTCCAAAAACATACTCCCTTTTCTAAGTCCACTCCCCTCCACCCCTCCACGCTGCCCCCTTTTTGTCCTGCGTTCATCCCCGGGAACAGGCTCCCTCTTTCATGGTGGAGGAGCTGCCGGTGTCCGTCTGGTCTAGGTTAGCAGGTTACTGCTCCACATGACAATTTCAAGGAGAATAACCTAACTGGGCCCCAAAGCTCTTTGACAGATCTCCGATTTAATACTCAAGCACCATAGATTACACACCATCTAACTCTCTCTGCTCCCTCTCCCTTCTTTCTTAACTGTATAGGAATGACTGCAGCTGTGTGTGTGTGTGCGTGTGTGTGTGTGCACAGTTCAGAGCTCTTTTGTCTCAAGCACATAGTCCAGGCCAGCCTCCTAATTTCCACATGCTAGTGCTAGGTTAAGGAGAGATCCCCAGTAGGGTGCTTGGAAGCAGAGAGGTATCCCAGGAGACCACCAGGCCCCCTGCTGGGTAGCCTGCCTACATCTGAGGCTCCCCATGCCACTGCTGGGTGAACTCCTGCATATTGTGTTTTGTTTAGAAGGAAGCGCCATCCCTACTTACCATAATTGAATTAAAAGGATTAACATGGTTCCAGTGTTGCTCACATCTGTGTTCTCTGTGATTCCAGCTCTCTCCTCATGTCTTACCGTTCTTAAAAAAAAAATAAAAAGAGGCAGTTTTTCAGCTGCACGGGAAATGCAAGATGAGAAATGAATGAGATTTTATGTAATTAAAAGACACAATTAGAGGGCACAAAGTAATGCAGATGATGTCGTTTGGGGTTTTCTTTGCTGTTGATACGGCACGTTAGGATGTGCTGCACTAAAATCTGCCAATTAAAGGGTGTCATAATGCTCTCAATGTTTACATTAAGGTCCAAAGAACAAAAAAATTAATTGCAGTAAAAATTAATGCTGGAGTAAAAGTCCCTTTGTTGACTTTAGCCTGAACATGTAGCTGTTATCCCAATTGGATAGTGACAGAGGGTCATAGGAGCAGCTGCCTGCAGATCAGAGGCTGGATTAATTGTTGACACTCTCCCAGTCCAAACAGAACCCTCACTACCCCCATTATACACACACACGGGCACAAGCACACACATAGTGTCCCAACTACACTGAGGCCTTGACAGACACTTTGATTTATGTCTGGCCACCAACAAAAAAAGAGAACAAAATCAATTGGCTATTACCGCACTTAGCACCGGGCTGTCACCACCTGGGAGTAGGGTGTTGAAAATAAAAGACAGAGTCCATACAGCATGTCTATACCACTCCATATACTCATTCCCACCGGGGGAGACAGATCAGTGCTCAATCTCCATATACACAGCCTCCGAACTGACTCTGCGTAACAGTTGTACTCAGTGGGTGGGGGGTTCAGTTGTAGCCCGGAGGTCAGGAGAGCTGGCTTGGGACTTCAGTGTTGACGGTCGGAGTTGCCAGACAAGCCAGAAAACGGTGGCTGGAAGTAGTAACCACACAAAAAAAAAAGAAAAAAGAAACGAGCAACGCTCGAAGTTTCATCTGGCCAGCTGAGGAGTCAAGAGGTTGTGGTGTGACGTTTGCAGATCTCTGTGACTTTAACTAGGAGACGCATTGATGTCAGAATTTAAAGCTGGAAACTGTTGTCGATTTTTGCTACTCTCAATTTAAAATTTTTAAGAACTTCAACATACGAAGCTAAAAGAACAGCAGTTTTTGCTAGCTCTATGGTTGTGAGCAATCCAATTTAGCTTCTTTCAGGATTCAGAACGCTCACTCTTCTTAAGTAAGATGTAAGCCTTTCCTCTACTTTTTGAGTACCAGAGTGTAAGTCTGTGTAACAGTCTGTGTAACATACACATAATTGCAGATGACGGTATTTGTTTCCAACTGGTCGGAGCTGTCTGACCCAGCCGACCCTATCTAATAAGCAGAATGAATATTTGAAAATCAGAAACACTTTTTAAAAGTAACCCTGACCCACACCTCAGTCTCAATCTAAGCTCTAACCATCAATAAAAGTAGGCAACAACTGGTTCACATGAAGAGTTATCAGGATTAGAAACATCACTCTTTATAAATATGCTAAAGACCGTGAATCATTATCTTAACTGAGATATCCATGTTGGCATTGTAAATGAGAGCTAGTTCTCCGTCATCTCACCTGGCTAAATAAAGGTTAAAGAAATAAATGGTTGACATCTCAAAAGGATAGTATAGAGTCACTTTCTTCTGCTTTGTTCAGCTTCCCTGTTAGCTTCTACAAGTATTGCTCTCTCTCACTGTCCTGCAGCCTGAATAAACCACTGAACTGTCATAAAAGATACCAATGCTTTTGATATAGCTCCTTACTTGTCTATTCTTCCTCGGACTTCATTTTAAACACTAAAGACTAACTTGGAGTCTTCATCCCTCAGCAACAGCCTCCTTGACAAAGGCTGCCAGTGCAACCCAGTCGAGCTTAAAAATGGTGCTTCTGCCTATTGGAAAACATTTGAATTTGAGTTTCTAAGTGAGCAGTCACCAGTCAGTGTTGCTCAAGCCATTTATCAGCAAATTCCAGTCATTTTGTGGTGTGTTGTGTTCAATCGGAACAGTATCGGTCTAAAGCACAGTGCTATTTAAATAAATGCAAGATGAAACTTTTAATGTTACTAAATACTGTTTGTGGGAAAAGTTAAGAAATTGTTTAATCAATTTTCATGTTGGCTTTTAATCCTCTCAGCGTTAAGGACCAAAACTGGATTGTACTTTTGTGCAACTTATTTTTATTGCAAGGCATGATGTAATATATATTTAGCTGCGATAAGGTTACCTGAAACACACTCTGATAATGTTAACTGCACCCCTTCACCTTGCCTTGACCCTGATGTCCTACACATTTAAAATTGTCCTTCTCTATTTAGGCTTTTCATTCCCAGTGGAAGCTATTCTCGGCATGCATCATGCCAGCAAGGATATTTTTATGGTAAGACTTTATGGAGCAGGATGTAAGGAGGTAGGGGGTTGCAGCATCGAAGGAGGATAGATATACGACATAGGGATTTTTCTAGCAGTGCAGGTTTCAGACACAGAGGAAACCTGTTAGACACAAAGAAGCGAATTAAAGAAAAGAAGCA
Organism: Xiphophorus maculatus; assembly: GCF_002775205.1. Taxonomy (NCBI): domain Eukaryota; kingdom Metazoa; phylum Chordata; class Actinopteri; order Cyprinodontiformes; family Poeciliidae; genus Xiphophorus; species Xiphophorus maculatus. Next base: position 23,567,019 of record NC_036454.1, read on the forward strand.
AGAGAGAGTGAAATAATATCACAAATTGCGATGGCTATTTGCTCCCTGGCTACATAGGCTCCCCAAATGCAGCACAGTTGTCGGCTTGTCCCTCACGACTAGCAAAGAAACCGTGTCGGACCCAACAACTGCGTGTCTGCCAAAAGGAATGCAGACCAGGGTCAGCGGCTGAGGCCTCAAGCCTCTGAGGGGCTATTCTGAGAGCAGGAGCTCATCGCTTGTTCTAACCCTATACTCCCGTCTTGTGACTGTGGTTAAAAACGGGCCTATGCGCTCACTGATACTCAAACACACACATATACACACAAAGACATTCAGAGGAGACAAACTTCGGAAAACAGTGGGTGGGAACAAACAGAAGCATGATGTATTTTTCATGTAACAGTCATCGACATTGGGGCCTATGTGCTTAGTTGGGTGTGGGTTTCGATGCAAAAGATATTTGCTGCCAGGGTGTTGTCAAAGCAGGAAAAATTGTAGTAGCTCAGTCACAATGTGCAAATTGTCTCTGCGTCCGTCTTCGGTTCCAAGTTCCAGCCCACTGACCATATGCCGTAATCACAGTGTATTTAGCTTTATCTTTAGAGAGCTGGCATTCATGACTCTTCTTTATGACACTTTAAACTTTAACTGCCTGGGTCTTTCTGCTTCAACTCCACTTTAACGGCTGCTACCCAAGGGAGCTGAGGAGCTTATGAGACAGAACTGAAGAAAGCTCTGATCACCCATGTTGGCAGCAGCCGCGTGGCAGAGCACAGACAGCCGTCCTGAAACAGCCATGCAGCCGGTGAGATACAGTGAACCAGAAACCAGTGAAGTTATAATTAAACATAAATGCAACACCACATATTTATATCAAGCTATTAACACATTTACACCTGGTGATGTCATCTCGGCCCATCCCACCTACGTTTTTCGGTGGCTCACAAAAGGTATTTGCATCCCTTGAACTTTTTCACAATTTGCAACATTGCAATTCTGCTAGAATTGTGCAAATTTACTCACCCAGCTTTACTATGATATTACATGATATGATGTGTTTAGCACTTTAGCAAAGGTGGGAAAATCCATTAAGTTGCCTTTATGGATGAGTGCCAGGAAGAAATCATTGTTGAAAGAAAGTAATGAAAAATCTCCTTCAGAGTTTGTTGGAAGCCAAGTAGAGGTCACAGCAAACATCTGGATGAAGGCGCTCTAGACAGATGAGGCAACAACTAAACTCTTCGCCTCAATGACAAATACTAAAACACGATGTTGGCAGAATAATGCTGTGGGAATGCTTCTCTGTATGTGAAACAAAGACCAGCTCTTAAGAGTTGATGCTAACGAGTGCAAGAAACATGGGACTATTGCAAAGATTCACATTTCAATGCTTTAGATTAAAAGAAAGTGCTTTGGGCAGACGATCTGAAAATGAAACCTTTTGCCCTGCATACATTGCAGTGACACGGCAGTGACAGCATTATGCTGTGGAAATCCCCAGACAGGGAGCCTGGTTTGAGTTGCTAAGAAGACGGTGATAAATGGTGAGTTGACGAACATCCATTAAAGGTTTTAAAAGACTTGAGGTGGAGGCTCCCCTTGCAGCAGAACAACGACCCTAAACATACAGCCAGGGATCCAAACGGTTCAGCTCAAAGCATATTCATCTGTTAATTTGGCTCAATCAAAGGTCAGACCTGAATCCAATTATAAACTCATGGAAAGAAATGAAATGTAGTGATCCGTCCAATGACCGAGCTTGATCTACTTTGCCAAGAGGAACAGGCAAGTGTTTTGTTCTCTAGATGTCAAGAGCTGGTAGATTCATACCGCAAAATACTTCCAGCTGAATCAAAACACATTTCTAGATATCATTTTCCCTTCACTTCATTCCATTTCATAATCATTTGCTACTTTGTGTGTACATATCATGAAAAATCTCATTACATACATTGAAGTTAATGGTTGTAATTTGTTAAAATGTGAAAAAGTTCCTTTTATATCCAATTATATGTTTTAGGATAAATTTATTATCCATAATCAGTATCTGATACTGAAGCATCTCTTTGTTAAATCGTCTGTTTCATTAGTCGCCAGCTCTGGTACATGTGGCCACCCATTAGTAATCCCAGTGGTTTGGAAAGAATAGGCACACAAACTTATAATCACATTTAAAAGCGCCAGGATCATGGATCCACACAAATAGCCGCACTTAACCAGACACAGATGTGTGCAGCAGAACCTTGTATTCTTTATTCTCCTGCATGGCAACACTTAGAAACTCAGTCATAAGCAAATCCTAGAACAATAATGGGGTTCATGTTCGTAGAAGTTGTGCAACACATAACCCAGAGAGACACCTGTTGGGACACTCAGACTCCCACAAGCCCAAGATAGTCTGTCATCTTAGGTGCTTGCTCACGTGAGTTCCCAGGGGGTTGGGGCTGAGCCGCCCTCCAGCAGGACTTTTATGGATATGTTTACGAGCACTTCGTCGTAGTCCCCTGTTTTAGGACGGGCTGAGCCAAGCTGTGCTGAGCAGGAGGGAGGTGGGACAGGATTGATGGCAGGCGGGACAGAGCGGCCCTGTCTGGGCGTCTAGGTCATACGCCGTGGCCTCTGCTTTCTCCGGTTTCAGCTCAGGTTGCTGTTTCATGTGGACTCTCCAACAGGGGGACACTAACTGTCAACATAGCTCCCCTGCGAATGCCATAGGTCAGTACACACATGTGCTCGCAGTGAGTCTAGTTGGGGCTCACAATGGATCAAGTAGAGAGAGCACCCCACTGTGCAAATGAGCCCAATAAATAAGAGTTAAATATGCTGCTCCGCCAGAGTCTGATCCCGGTCAAACACACTGGAGTTGTCCGAGCCAAGCCATCGATGTTACAAAAACAGGAATGTTTTAATTTAAAGACAGGGTGAGCTTTCAGCAAAAAAAAATAGCTGCTTTCTTAGCTCTTATGTTATTTTGTGCAACCACAGCTATGTTAAAGGCCAGATGAGGCCCTGACCCTGCGGACCAAGGAATCATTAAGGGCTCATAAAGGGCTTTGCGCCAAGCCTCCACTCAATAGGCCTGCATCCACATGGAGCCGATGCAGCTGATTAATTAGTCAAGCAATCAATACGCAGCACCCTCCATCTACTGATTTACTTGACTATTTTGTCCACGTACCACAGCAGTTACTGCACATATACCAAATATCTACGCGTGCTCCTGCAGACACACAAATACCGTGTGCAGGAAAGCGTACATACGGCCCAACAAATGCACAAAGAAGCAATCACACACTTGTCTACAAAATGATAATGAGATCGGAAAACAAAGAAAAACACTTTGAATTGGGGATAAGAAGCGACAAAGGGAGAAAAAGCTGTGGGAATAAGTATGAAAGTTCTCACCTTCAAAGCAGTGAGAGCAGTCTGACTGTCAGTCAGAAGAGGGAGGTGCCATTTGAAGGATCAGTCATCCTTGACAGCGCTGTCATGGAGAGCCTTAATTAGCCAGGATTACTTCCTCACTTAATGAAGCATGCGCTTCTTCGTCTCGGCCCGAATACCACTCGCTCCTCTTCCTATTTGCCTTCCCCCAGGTTTTCTCCTCTGTCTGTCTCGCTCACTCATTCGCCGTTGCTCGTCCCTGTTCTCTGAGCTTCTCTTCAGGCAGGCTCCTTAAATCACTGTTCATACTGGAGACTTCTCACATCCCGTATCATAGACGCTCTGTCACTTTCACTAACCTAAGTGGGTGTGTGTTCATTCCCCCTTCAGAGTCCTTCTTGAACATACACACACTCAATTCCTGCTCAATTGCAGCTCACATTTTGACAGATTCTTTTTTTTTTGTCTTCTCAAAATGTGCCATTTTCCAAACAAAACCCTCTGGTCAGTTTAGTATCATGTGGTTGATGATACTAACATGGTTCTCACTATAAAGTGGTGAGGACCATGCTCACCATCTGACAAAACACTTGTGTTGGTTCTCTAAAAGCCAGGATGACTCGTTTCTCCAGAGACATGAATAATAGTTGCAACTTGGATACGAATGAAGATGTTTTTATTAACCAGTGCACTAAATAGTAGCATATGACTACGAAAGGGAAGGAAGGTTTTTCAATTGTTTTTGCGAATAATAGATATGAAAAATGTAATGTGCATTGCTCTCAATTCCCTTTTACTTTGATATCACTGAATAAAATCTGGTGCAGTTGGCTGTCTTCTGATCAGTGAATAGAGTCATCTGTGTCCAAGAACATCAATAAACCAACAACACTGTGAAGACCAAGATGCACAGCAGACAGGTCAGGGATAATATTTGTGAAGAAGCTTGAAGCAGTGTTAAGCTGTGAACATCTCACAGAGCACTGTTCAATCTATCATCTAATAATGGAAAGAGCTGGTGGCAAACAGACACTGTACATCACCTTGAACACAACATCCCCATGGTGACCCGCAGTATAATGCTATGAGGTTGCATTTCCCCAGCAGGCGATCAGAGTTGACGACGAGATGGAGAGAGCCGAATACATGGGCATCCTGAAAGGAAACTTGCTGGAAGTTACAAAAGTAGATTGACCTTCCAACACGTGACTGACACTAAACATAAAACCAGCTACATTAAAATGACTTAAATCAGACAATATTAGAGTTAGAATGGTACAAAGTCTTGAGATTAATTTATGGGAACAAATGAACATTCATGTTTATATATGCAAAAAAAAAAAAAAAACCTAAATTAAACTCAGACTGTGGTTAAAGCTGTTGTGGACACTGCTGTACTTCTTGATAAATTTCACAAATGTGAGCTCTATTTACTAATTAGCTTAATTCTGAAATTAATCATTTGCTCTGAGTTTTATGTGGGGTGTCAGGGTAAAAATGCCAGACTAGAAATGGTTTTCAGACATTTTGATATTTTTTTTAGGTTTGTCCTTTAAAATAATTCCACACATTTCTTTTCTCCTGACCTCTTAGCAAAACTTTTGTTCTGTCACATATAATGTAATAAAATACACTCATGTCTGTAGTATGTGACAAATTATATATATTTATAAAAAAAAAAAAAACTTAAGGGGTAATGAAAACATCTGAAGATCCTGCACATGATCTTACACATTTTAAATTACATGAGCTTTAAATGTGCAACGCTAAAAAGTTGAACATGACAGAAAGGATGGGCCACAAAAGGCCTGGCCATTAAGGAACAGAGACGTTGTGGAAAGGATCAAGAGAAAAAGAGGAGTGAAGGTGAGGTACAGGTTTGAAGGAGCAAAGAGAGCAATTTGCCGCCACAGCGCACACAATGTCCCCTCCATGCCTGTGGGCCACGTGAAGACTGCTCCTTCAATTACACTTCACACTGGCCAGGGTGAAAGAGACAGAGAGACAGAGGAGGAAAGAGATGAAGGAGGGAGACAGAGACAAATAAGGTCAAAGAAAAGCTGCGACATAGACAACATGTTAGGGAGGCATCAGACAAAAGCATAAAACCCGCCACCTAAAAGGCGGATATGTATAAAATTTGTCCACTAATCCTGTGAGACAATAAAAGGGATTGGAGACTGAAGTAAACATGTATTCAGAAAACATCCTGGAAACAACTTAAAAGGGTTTTTCGAATAGCTTTTGCGAGCTTTAAGCAGCATGCCGTTTTCTTCTCTCCACCAAAAGAAAAGTATTTTAATCATGATCCTGGCTTTATAAGCAATGTGAAGAATTCCACAATGGCAAAAACCCTCAAATAAAATCAATCAACAAAAAAAATGTAAACAAATCACTAAATAAAAACATTCTGTTTTTGATAGGCTAACATCCCTCCTCCTATTTCCTGTTTGAGCTTCCTCTATTATTTCCTATCTTCCCCCCAGAGGGAATTTAGACTAGAGTTTGAACAGGTGAAAACTGTAGTTTCAACTGAATAAGTGCTCAATAAATCCTTTTGATCACCGGGATGGCTGAAAAATAACATTCACCTTAGGCTACAATAAAAAAAATAAATATGATGAGCACAGATGACAACAGTTAAATTTGAGGTGTACTTTATATATTTGCAAACAGAGTTGATGACAATGACACACACTGAATAAAAGTTTGTGTAAAACTATTAAAGGGACAGTTCAGGATTTAGGAATTCAAATCTTGGAAGCAACTTTCCTGTGGTGTAAATATCTCTTGGTGTCACGTTTCAGAAAGTCACAGCAATTTCCCTTGTTAAAATACTATAATATTTTCTTTTAAAAACCTTTAAACAGCCACTATATGTACAGTTATTTACACTGAAAATGAGAATAAACAAAATCAAACCTTGCATTTGATGCACCACCAATGTGGAAGATGCACTATGATGGCAACATCCTCATTTAACCCGAGTCATTACCTCAAAGAAAAGTAAGGCAATATCTGATCAAATAGTCTTCTTTTAAACTGCCGTCATATTTTTCTGGTTTTTTTTTTTTTTTTTTGCTGCTTAAGTTTTCTCTCATGTACTCTTAGTGCTGGTGATTTGATCAAAGTGACTTTCTTGTGTTTGAAAGAACTTTGTTTTTCACATGCATAAAAATATTGTCTGCCATTTTAGCAAATGGGAACAGCTAAATATCAAGCTTTTTTTTTAAAATGCTTTGCTAATAAAAATGTTGCTGCTCATGCTAAGTTTTGCTTCTGCTGCATACTTTTCTTGAAACAAAGGACTCCAGGTGAGGAGGACTTTCACTACATATTAGAGAGGAAAATAGGCTCACCGGGGCCGCCAACAAGAACTTTCCGCGGGCCAGATGATACGCTGAAGAGATCACGGTGTTGTAGGTAACGTAACTAAAACAGATGAAACCGAAAGAGCAGCAGAGAGAGAGTGACAAGGGGGCAGCTTGTAATACAGGGGGCCACAGTCGCAATGGAAGCTCACTTCCACTTTTTCAAGCCTTTCGATCAAGCCGCTCAAACGTGCCCACCAGGCAAGAGCCGGATTCTGGAGAGGAATTGAAGGATGGAGGTGGAGATCTGGGAGTGCTGGGGAGGAGGGCGGGAGGGTAAGAAGTGCCTGTATCAATCCGTCACTGACTGACAGCTGACTCCTGCGCTCGCTGTGGCCACGGGCAACTGACCAGAACTCAGGCGAAGCTGGCCAGCTGTTTGCGGGGATCCATCTCTTCGCCTCCAACACGTTCAAACACATATAGACCGTGATGGAGAGAAATATTCCATCCAACAATAGCTATATCCCTACCACCACCTCCCTGCCTCCCCCTGCCTCCTCGGTCTGTCTGTGACATCTTACAAGTCAATCAATCAACCTCAGCGAGCTGGCATGAAAGCGCTGCATTTATACAGAGCACACCCTGCCTGTCATACTTGCTCAAGTATTTTTATTTAAACTGACCTTCAAACCAATCCACTTTTCTCCCCCTGTAACGCCTCAGGTATTTGCAACAGCGCAGGAGCTCTCAGACAGATAGGAACAGTAGAGAAGAACATCTGGTGTCTTTCAGTTCCACCCTCAGCAGCTTTCACCTGAACTCTTGGTATTTGAAAACCTTTATTGCTTGCAAGCCCTCAGAAAATCAAATGATTGTTTCATCTGTATCCACGCGTATATGTGTGTTAGCTCATCCTCAGACTTACTAAAAATTCTCTGCAAATCACTATGTGATATACCCGAGGAACTTGTATCTCTATGATTCTGTGTCTGGGGGTGAAACATATAATCATATTAATCACGATGAACTGATTATTGAAATAATCATCAACTAATTTAGTAATTGATTAGTTATCAACTAGTATATGTACTCTACAAAGACCATTTGTTGAAACAACAACATACTCAGGGGAGTAATTAAGCCTAAACTGTACAAGAAATGTTTGCATTTAAGATGAAAAAAGAATCTTTTGTCTGTAAATATATTCTGCTCAAAACTAAGTGGCATAGTTTTAGCTTCACCTGATTCAAATTCTGTAAAAAAAAATCCTATTATGCCTCTTTTTGCTATCCAATTATCAATCAGATAGTAGAAAAAATAATCAACAGATAAGTCAAGCAAGAAGGTCTGAGCATTTCACCTGTATTTAAAAGACTTCTTAAGCTGCAGATGTATCCTTTGCTACAAATAATCGAGCATGCACAAAAGGAATGCTATGTTATTGCATTTTAGTCAGGAAAAAGTTCTTCTAATTTCAAAAAATGAATTGAATTATTTATTTGCACACTTTATTGTATTTCTAATATTGTTAAAAAAAAAAAGAAAAGCTTAAACAGTTCAAAGAAAAATCAGCAAAACTTGCCAATGTTTTTCTTATCCAATTAATTGATAGAATAATCAATTACTGAAATAATTGTCAGTTGCAGCCCTGTTTGTCATTACTATTGTTTTAAAATTTTATACTTCACAGTTCTTTGTCAGAGGTAAAATTATAGAGATTTGCAATCAATCTCATTTTCTTACACATTTACTTACATGTTGAATACAAGTCTGAGGCATTTTATATACATCTTAATGTCAACTCAGTCCATCTTCTATATCCCTGGTGAGAAAAGTCATTCCACAGCATGATACTGCCAACACCATGTTTCATGAACATGATCAGGATTGTGCATTCTTTGTGTCTTTGGGCGGTGTTTGGGAGATATCAGAGTGAAAGAGGTTGAATACCGGTACACGATTTCTGCCGTTATTGGTAAAAAAAAAAAAAAAGTGGAAATCTGTGAACCATTATCAAGAATGTGAAGAGGAGAGTCATTTCTGAAAGAGAACCGTGGGCAGTCAAGTTGTAGTTCCTCTCAAGCCATGTAGAGGACACATGAAACCTGAGTAAGAAGATGCTCTGATCAGGTGAGATTAAAAAAACTATTTGGACTGCAAGCCAAATGGTAGATGTGACAGAAAAGTAGCCCTGAACATCACCATGAAGACAACATTCCACACAGTGATGGTACCATCATGCTAGGTGTGTTGTTTATGGCTGTTAGTGAAGGAAGAGTTACAGGTATATTTCACAACACTGAATGTGCTTCAAGTTGGAGGATTAACAGCAAATACTGAAATATTAACTGTTCACTCCATGTTCCATTCAGTGTTGAACTCTGTGTTGAGTTTTCGTCTTTGTAAAATTGTTCTGTTCCACAGCTACACATACCCCTTTGCAACACAGACTCCAAAAATCAGTTGCCCCATCACTCAAAGCGCACCTCAGATTTAAAATTAAAGAGGGACTTTTGTTCAACTTGCATCTCCGTTTTCAATCCAACAACCTTTCTCCCCCAACAGTAGCTCCCTTCATCATCTTACAGAAAGTCTCCCCTCCACCAGGCTCAGCCCAACTTCTGACAGTATCTCAGCAGGAGGGCACAGTCCTGATGGATGCCACAGATGGGCTTTTCCCTTAGAGCTCCTGGCCGCAGCTCAGTGTGTTCCCTGCAGGGTCAGAAGCCAGGGCTCCCCATGAAATGAATGTTGTAACAGGAAACAAAAGGAGGGCCCCAGTACTCACCAAGAGGCAAAGCTGCCTCTTGAGTCTCATCTTCCATGCTAGGAATTGGGGGGCAGGTCAAAGAAAGAGAGAGAGAAGGGTGTTGCCAGGTTAAAAGTTTGTTGGTCACAGAAAAGAAGGACCACTACTTAAAAAACAAGTGGAATATTTAGAGAAAGACTTTTATTTGACTGATAGGGAGCATGGTTTTATCTACAGCTCTTTGCTCTATTTACACACACCGTAGTGTAGGATTATGATATCCATGCTATTATGGTTTATGATTATGATTACTTTGTTGTAATGTCCCAATCAGTTCTTGCTTTGAAATTTCCAGTGTTTGTGTATGACAAATACTATTGCCAACTCCCACTATATCCACAGCAAACACCGCAATGGAGATTATGCTTTGCTTTCATTGCGACCTTTACTGTTGTGTTGTGGCTCTTTGCATTTTGATAAACCCTCCAATAGCCATATCTCGAGACATTGTCAATAATCTATTAAAAAGATATACATGAAAGATACACAAGCAGCGAGTATCTTTTACTTCAAGAAAAGTAAAATGTTAATGACAGAAACTCATTCAGTGGCTTCATGTTGGAGGGAAACACAGTTTAGCAGATAAACTCTTGAGTCGGTTTTCGAGTCTTCAAGATGAAAGTTGTTACTCAAAGTAAAAGCTCAGCCAATAGCTAAGTCTAGGACAGAGACAGGGTCAAACACTAAAAGACAGGGCCAAGTGTATCCATCCACAGAAAGAGAACATCAAGTTGTTGGCAGCTTTACTCCAGCCAAAGCCCGCCTCCCCGAAGTTGTCACAGCTTAACAGCAGAACACCAAACAAGATGTTGCTTCTATGAAGTGTAAAAAACGTAAAGTTAAATTGTGAGATATCAGCAAATAACGCAAGATTAGAGAGTAGTAGGAGAACGTTTCAGTGTGAGGAAAAGTGGTCATTATGTTCTCTAGCAACCTAAACCTATAGCAGCAATCTAATCTAAACTCCTCTGATAATAAGGTTTGTAAAACAAGGAAAGCGTTACGCCTATATGACAGATGGGATATATCTGATTCTATATAATTCATTTCGCCACACAACCATTACTGAAAAGTATTAATGATCATCAGAAAGTAAAAATGTATAAATATATATTTTTAATTAGTTTTTATATTTTTCATTTGGATAGATTTTTTATGTTTTCACCATAGTTATACACACGTCAGTGCAGCAGTCACATAGACGATTAGCCTGTCAGACAGGCTAACCCCATCTGAGTAAATCCTTCTGAAAATAAATGTATATTAAAAACATTATTCTGCCCTAAGTGGTCATACGTAGAGTACATATTGTATATTCTAGAACAAAGCAATGCTCTGATATCTCTTCAAACTAATCACAAGAGTGTCAGCCACGGTGACAGTGATACTGTACAAAGATATCAAGTGGGTACAGGATGCGGCGGAAATGGTGGCCATGTACATGAGTATAAGGAGCTATCTGGCAGGCTCATCCCTGTAGCTGACCTCTGGTGAGTCAGACTAGAGCAAAGCTAGAAATTCAAGGAGAAAATAAAAACAGCAGTCGCATACACGACTATGGTTTTACGTAACAAATGTTCTCTGACTTATTCCAGAATCCTCTCCCCTCTTCTTTATGTGGAGTTAGTCACTTATTAATCAAAGAGAGGCTGCTTCTGGCATCGAATATCATCACAGCTTGGAGGCCCAACGGAACCTTTTGAGTGTTTCAACCCAACAGCAGTGTTTGGCACCTTGGAAATGAGAAAAGGTTGGACAGACAAATCCAGAAGCTGCGAGTAAAAAAGCCAGCATGCTTTTAATGCCAAAATGGTTTATATTACCCTTATATAAAGCTGTGTTAGACTTAATATATTATTATAATTATTACTGTTATAACCCTGTATAACAGAACCATTTGGGGGGTAGGTGTCCATCTCCTGTGGTTTATTGGACAGGAGGGGGACAGATTGGACAGGTCAACAAAGAGACGGACATGAACAACTAACCATACACCCTCACACTCATACCTTAGTACCACCCACTGAGTCTAACATGCATATCTTTGAACTGTTGCTTATTTATTTATTTATTTATTTATTTATTCAGAAATAATAGAGCTATGCAAACACAAGCATCCTAAACACACTTCCCACCTTCATTCTCTCTCTTCCTCATTGGATTCAGTTGGCTGTGTGCATACATGGTCATCTGCAAGTGTGTGCGAGTGTGTGCGAGTGTGCGTGAGTGTGTGTGTGCTTCGCGCAGGCGCGTGTCTGCATTAAGTTGAGATAAGCTGATCCCAGTTAGATTGCAGCCTGTTGGAGCTGAGAGTTGCAGCAGGCAGCGTAGCCATGCAGCCTCTGGCTATCCACTAAATTAAAGGCCTAATGCACAATCCTTCGTGCAAGCTGACAAACTAATGAAATGGAGAAGTGGGGGGGCCCCAGGAGGATTGGCCGGCAGATGAAGACGCCTGCGATGAGGGATTCAACCCAGGAGCAAACCTCCCCACCTTGTCTCCCCTCCTACATTTCTCTATCCCTCTCCCAGTTTTGTGCTCATTCTCTCAGTTATTCACCATCTGCCTCTCACTTTCCCTCGCTCTGCACAAAGCAAAAGATGTCAACAGTATGTCTAAGCGCTCAAGAAAAGGTGCAAAACAGTTCTGCAGTATCTAGTTCTAAGAGTATTTCACATGATTCTTGATGTGTGTGTGCATAAATATGAGGAGTTCAGACTTTTTTTGGCTGTGTTTTGTTTGTTCCTACCTAACATGACGGTCCCCGCAGACGACTTAACAGACTTAACCCACTAACCTTGGAAGAGGTGCTTTGTCTATAAATAACTGCCACCAATTAAAGCTGTTTTTCTGAGTCCTCCCCACTGAGCAGGGCACCGCAGCGTCCCTGACGACTTGTCTCCGGAGCAGTTCAGCAAAGGAGCCACCACCCTGTTAATTAGAGCTGCTATCATTTACCTGCCCCTGTCTTGGTACAGAGCCATATTATCTCTTACACATAGACAAAAAAGGTATCGGCGCATATGAATGCAAAGTAATTGTGTCTCCACAAAAAAAAAACAGTTGGGGGGTTGGCTATAATATCCCTAAATAATGAATAATGGAAACAAAATTATTTGCACTAGTTAAGCTTTTCACTGTTTTATCACAATGCAGCCACACGTTTTTCTGTATTTCATTTGGCTTTAATGTGAAAAACCAACACAAAGTGGTGCATAATTGTGAAGCCGAGTTCATTTGTATTCAATCCACCTCAGTCAATACTTTGTAGAATCACCTTTCAATGTAATTAGATTTGAAAGTAAATGTTAAATGGATTTTGCATATCTAGATACTTAGATTTCTGTCCATTCTTCAATGTTGACCAGCTTCCCTGTCCCTGATGAAAAAAGCCCAATGCCACCGTTATGTTGTATTGTGGAAATGGTGTGTTCAGTGTGAGGTTACACCACGCACATACAAACACATTGTTTCAGCATGTAGACCAAAAACTTCAGCAATTGTTTCATCTCACTTTCTTTCACATGCTTGCTGAAAACGTTGAGGGAAACTGCAAACAGTAACAGGTCTGGCTTTCTTTCAACATTGACTTTCTGTTTTTCATTCATCTATAAAGACCACAATTGTAGAGTCCATGATCAATGACTTTCCTGTCAACAGATTCTCCCACCTGAGCAGTGGCTCTCTGCAGCTTCTACAAAGTTACCATAGGTCTCCTGGCTGCAACTCTGATTAATGGTCCCTTTGTCCTGACTGTAGGTTTGCAGTTGGATCTTAGTCTTTTCATTTTTGGATGATGTATTGAAGGGCGTTTTGTGAGCTGGATTTATATTTAGATTAGATTATCTACATGTGAACTCCGTTTTCTGATCAAATGACCTCTGATAGAAACGCCGTGAATGGGGTTTTATTTGGGGGCATCAGCTTAAAAGAGGTTGCTGAATACATGTAAAAGAATTATTTTCCTCCTCCTTCACAATTATTAGCAACATTTCATGGGTCAGTCCTATAAAAATCACACTAAAATATATTAAAGTGTGTGTTTGTAGCACTGTAAATTCCAGTAATTTGAGGACGAAAACTAGCTGTTTCCTCCCATTTTACATCGGTCTTTGTAAAAACTGTGAAATTGGACGTGCATTAAAAGAACAATGAATGAGAGAAAAAAGGGGAGGAAAACAGTGCAATAGCTGCAGCAGGAAATGAGCTGAATTACTCTTTAATTGCCATCGCTATCAATTAGAAGTCTCGGAAATCTGTTGTGGTTTGGGTCTTTTCCTCCGCCTCCTCCGCCAGTTTGTTGTTCTTATGAAGCTATCTATTAACATCTTAATTGCCGCCTGGTTGTCTCTGTTGTGCCGTTGCAATTCCACCAAGTCTAACTTCTAGCTCCGAAAGCCAGCTGTCTTTAAACTGGATAGTAGGAACACTTTGGACTGGATCTCTGGCACAAGCAGCAAAACATCCAGTCTCCAGATGTGGTGGTGTTGTTACCATGATTTATTGGAATTAAGTTATATTTAAAGGTACATTGTTTGTTTTTGGCACAGGGTAAGTATGAAAAAAAATAAGTAAAAGGTATTGTGTTTCCATTCACCTCTGCTTGTGCATTTTTCAGTGTCATGGGTGTGAAATTGCTCAGTCAGATGCTGATGATTAAGTGGGTGAAATGTAATGATGCTATCTAGCCTATAAGTGGCTAGGCCCATGGTTGATCAAAGGTTAACACCACTTCACCTTTAAGACAGGTTCCATTAGCAATTATATTGGGTTAACACTAGAGCTTGTGCAATATCTGTGTGTAAATGTGTGTTGTTGCTCCGATTTTTTTTTTTCCCCTCCCTAAATTGGTGCATATCTTTTCCAAAAAATTATAGATGTGTTTCGATAACTGAGCCAAGGCCTGAGGAATATTGTGTGTTTGTCATAAACACCCAGAGACAGGAAGCAGCCAGAATGTGTCAGTCAAACCCTATCCATCTATCAGCATCTACTAACCAGCCTGCAGTCAGTGGTGTTGTGCTAAATGGCATTTTTACACATTAATGCATTGGATTACACTGAGGGATGGAGGGAAAGCTGTGGCAGCTGCACAATAGGCTCCGCTCCCCCAAACAACACGCACAACACCCGGGAACACACACAACGCTAATAGCCCTGCCTTTGACATTTGAAGTAACATTATTATAGAACTCATTTGGTCCACAGACGCCCCAGGCGGGAGGCTCTGTTCATCAGGTAGGCCAGGGCTGCAAGAAACCAGGGGTTGGGGGGGAGGGTGGACACGCAGGGAAGGGGGCATGAAGCAAGGGGTGGAGGGGGGGTGGATGTCAGAGCCTCTGGGTTTGACATTCTCAGCACAACAGACAGAAAAGACGAATGCTGGGTAGTCTACCGTCTGCGCACGCATGACTTAACCCATTCCTGCAAACGACCATATTCAATCCCATACATGACCTTTCAAAAAAAAAAAGCTCAGGTTTTCTTCTCTGTGTTCCTCTGGACCCTATGTGGGCCTTTAGAGCAGTTACAGCAAGCAAGAGGCCTTAGCAAGCAAGAGGCTAATATAACCGGACAATCTAAAAACTGGCAACAGGTTGGTTGTTTATGGATCAGGGTCAAGGTTGCTGTGTTGTTCTAGTCCTTAACTTTTGGTCAGTGATGAAGGTGGACCTCAATCTCAACTCTTTTGGACAGATTTCCGTCAAGTGGATCTAACTATATTCTTGTCAATTCTATACTTAATGAAGTAGAGCACAGCAGCCACTAATATGTTTCATAGTAAAGACCGTGTGTTTTTATGTACACATGATTTACAGGTAGGCCAAAAAGTTAAACTTTGGTCCAATTTGACCAGATCAACTTCTTCCACAAAAGCTTGTGCAGGACTTGTTTTAGGTTTCCTTCAACAATGGGTTTCTTCTTGACACTTTCCACAAGAGCTAGATTTGTGCTGAATGAAACTGTATGCCGCACATTTTCATTTCTAAACGAAACTTTGAAATACGTGTAAAGTGTTAGTCCATCACATAAAATCCAAATAACACGACACATGACGAAATGTGGGGCACGAACACTTTTGAAAGTCTCTGTTAAGTCAATGATTTTTACTCTCTTTTGCTCTGTTGTGCAGGTGCATGTGGTGTGTGAATATTTGTGTATAGATGTGGATGTGCAGGTTAGATGGGGTTCGAGGGTCAGGAGATGCTGCAGGGCACTGCTGACGGCTGCAGGAAACCAATCAACCTTGTCTGTGTATTCCACGACCCGTCGTTTTCTTAATGACCTGCCCTGACAGGCCCGGTGCAGCCACAGCCAAACCTCCCTGCGATGCTCAATGGATGACCGGCCCCCATCAGCAACATGCTAATGACTGAAAGGGGGGGAAAGAAGCAAATTGAAAAATAGACAAACAGAAGAAAAGGTGTAGCGTCAGTGAAAGAATAGATTGTTCCCTCCTTTAAAGAACAGAGACTATAAAGACACAGAAAGAAGGTGCTATAAATAACTTTGCTAGGTGAGGTGACAGGTAATGTTTTTAGTGGAAAGAATTGTTTTCAAATTATTTTTTTCCCCTATAATGGAATGTGTTGCCAGCCATTACGTTTGTAGTGATGACATAAAGCTTTCTCTTTATTGAATTAATTTTGATATAATGTACACTAAAATCATGGTTAGATGGCCTTCCTCTTAATATAACATCTAAAGGTATAATTAAATTATTATTATTATATATATAATTTTAAAAGTAGAATCAACTAAAGACCCGTTATATCTCTGAAGGAGCTGCAGAGACTTATCACTGAATACAAACCTGAACTCAACATCTCTATTTGTAAACAAAACAGCATCATGCTGTAGAAAATATGTTAGTTTTTGTCAGTCTATTACATCAAATTTAAATAAAATACTTTGAAACTTGCTGTGAGAAAGTTCAAATGGTGTAAATATTTTACCTAAGCACATACAAGACACCGGCTCTGGATTCTCATTCAGTTATACCAGAAGTCTCTGTTTTAAGGTAGCATTAGCATTTCACTGTTTAAAGTATTGAGGGGCCTTTTGTTACTTTTCGATGTAAGAAATATTATTCATAGTTCCTGTGTTTGTTAGCCAACAGGATGGACTTCATATTGGGTCTGAATTGGAGGAATTGGTTTCTTTGAGTGGTATTTTTGCTTCAAACCACAAGTTGCACTTAGCACCGTAGATAAATCAAATCATTCAAGGTTATGTTTGTGCAAACTGAATCTTAAAGAATAATCAACCACTCAGCTCTGCGTATGTGTTGCTGTTGTACCATCTAGTGCATCTACTGTAATTTTGATGGTTTGTGTGCACAGCTTGCAGGACTGCATCACAGGCTGTGAGAAATTGTATCAATCCCAACTCGGCAGTCTTTAAAAGACTTTTTTGAAATAGTTGTTGCTATAGTTGCACCGTAAGCTTTATTGCTTTTGTTGTTGCTTCTGCACCTCATTCGTGCAAGTTGACATGTGTTGCGGTGAAACCCAACTCAGCTCCACCGGAGAATTATCCCGCCATCTGTCCACCCCCGTGTCTAAGCATCAATTAAGCCAAGCCACATACCATCCGTGCTGGTGTTCATTTCTCCACTTTCCATACCTGCTCTGAGCTGCTGTCTGGTCATTAAGGTCATTGACCTGAAATCTGATAGCAGTCAATGAGTTAACCAAATGAGCTATCTAATAGCTGAATCCTGCTCTAAGCACACACCCTTCCAATGCTGCTGTGTACATTACTGGCGTAAACCTGGGTGGTGAGGGAGGGGCGGGACAAAGGGGAGACTTGATAAGGGAAGCAACAAAACTTAAGATAAAGGGAAACAGGAAAACCTTATGTATCATTCAACACATTTTATTTTTTTCTTTGGTATGAGACACAGCTGCACAATCGATTTATCATTTTTTATTTAGAGGATGTACTCTACCTCATAAAACCCAGTAAAATGAAATATGCCTGTGAAATAAATTGCAAAAAATTCAGGGTTTTCTCTACGTGATGGAACTATATTTCAATTCCTGCCATTGTGATGCTTGCCAGAATCCCCTGGCAGCCACAGAGAGGTTTGGGACTTTTAAGCTGTTTGTTTCATCTCAGGTATTAACCTCAATTTTATACCTACGCAGTGAGATAATCATGGTTTCAAGCTGTTAGTGTTTTCTTCACTTACCAAATCTACACACTTTTAATCCCTGGAAACTAATTAAGATTTATATAATTATAGTTTTTGCCTATTTAGTTAAGTCGGTTTGTGCGTGCCCGGATTTTGAGCTCGTGTGTGTGGGATAAGAGAGACAAGCCTCGGAAAAAGACGTGAAAGAAAAGGCTGTGGAAATCCAGTGTCTTTGGGAGGCGAGGCGAATGAAGGTGGAGCGGCAAACAAGGCTTCCATTATGCGTGTTGGGAGGCATCATGCTGCTGCAGTCCTTTTGAGTAGCCACTGACTGACCACCTCCCCGAACCCCTTTGCACCACACACATTTACACTCACACATACACACAATCAGGCCCTGGAAATACCTCGCATTCCTTCCACTTCTCTGACTGCTCTCTGGCCAAGAGGAGATAACAAAGGAATGGGCAGGCGCTGAATGCCAGCCTGCAGTTTGGATACAGAAGCCCTTTTTTCCCCCCTTATTGAAGCCGCTGGACAGTGCACCTTATCTTGCCCATCCCATACACAGATATCTGACTGTTCTGCTAATGAGATGGAGCGCACGGTACATCTGAGTAAGACACTAGCCTGGCTCACCTGTTAATCCCATTGAAGTGAAACCTCATCCTGCTGTCAAAGGAGCACTTTGGCTTGTCCCTGTACCTGGTCCACACCTCATACCTTGGCTGGGCCAACTGCAGCCCTACCACTCTCCCCTGGGATGAGGTTTTCTCTTACTCTCAGGCTCAAGTTGCCGGCTCCGATGTCCTGGATTCCCTGGGTCTCTCGCCTCCTGTTTCACCTCCTGTAACATGCCTCTTTTACTTTTGCCATGCTCAGGTCATGTATACTATTCACCTCTTGAGTCTTCATCAAGACAACAAAGAGGGATTGCAAACAGATGCGCCGCTGCCCATTCACTCAAGGGTTTTGCTCCACTGATGCACAATCAAGATCAAATAGATGATATTGCGTGAACATGAGGCAGCAGATTGATTTTCAGGGCCAGTTCATTATAGTGTAAGGGCAGAGCTTGACAGTCAGGTGATGTTCCGGCTGAAGTCACCCAAACTCTCTGCTGCGCGTTGGCCAGAAAACAGAAGCACAGATACAGAAGTTGACTTTCCAATGAGACGGGCAGGTGGGAACACACTGTGATTCCACCACTGCTACCCCACTCCAACTGGAACCAATTCTGTCTTTTTAATGTTTTCTTCTTACTGTCCAAGACATGTGCAAACTTCATTGTCATCATTGAAATTCACTGGAAATGCAAGATGTTTTTAGGACATATAATAAATTCTTAATTTCTAAACTTAATGAACATATTTGATTTAAAATCTGTGAATTTGAAGGAATGATTTATTTAAACTTGCAGATTTACCAGAAATGTCTGTTTTTGTTATTACTGCAGCATATATTATTTCCTGAGTGCGGGTTGGGGGTTTTGGGAATGGTCTTTCTATGGTAACAACATACAGAAGTAGCCAGAGGACTTTTAGTTCAAGTGGAAACATAAAGTGCGCAATGCAGATAAAACCATAAGTTTACATACATCTAAAAAAAGACGCATCCGCTTTTATTTTTTTTACTGTCTGAAGTTAAATCACACCAAACATCTCTCACTTTAAGTAAGTTAGAATTACCAAAATAATTTCAATTTGCTAAATGCCACAATAATGAATATGCCAGAGGCTTATTTAATCTCAAAATCACAAGTTTAAATATATTTCCTCAAATGTAAGCTTCCAGTTTCAACTGTAAGTAGTAAGAATTGCCTCCCACAAAAAGCACACAGTCATCTTACCTGGACAAATTTACAGCAAAGTGGAAGGTACAACTACTAAACAGGCTAAGAGCAAGAAACTAGCATTAGCATTAGCAGTAATATAACAGTTTCTAGCACTTGCATTCAGTTCTAGAATTAGGACAATGTTTCCCCGGCAGTTTGATTATCACCCTGGAGTTGAAGACGCCATCATACTCCAGCTTCAACAAACGCAATGTCATCTGGACACAGCAGGCAAAACTGTGAGGATCATATTCTTTGATTTCTCCTGTGGATTTAATACAATTCAGCCTGATTTGCTTCGTCAGAAACTCCAGAAGACAATGGTGAAGGACTCAAGAATTACCAGCATCAATACCTGACAAACAAACCACAGTTTGTGAGATAGTTTGGATAGAATTACACAAAGTGAGATTCGTCTTGTTCTGAATGAAGACCAATTTACAGTACATCCACTGTTACAAAACTAGCCAAGTCCCGCAATGATTTGTAACTACACAAATTAAGGAGGCATCACACAGGTGTAGAAGGAACGGACCACTGCTGGTAGGAGTGTAACGTTACACATCACACATATGTGCCACCTTGGCTCTGTTATCACCTCCCTTGCAGGCTCAGATATAACACAGAGATGCCATCCTTCTGCATTTGTTTCACAAATGACATGGAAACTGCCAGAAGGCATTTCAGGCATGGCTTGAAAGTTCTGTGAAGGAACTTGAATATGCATTCAAGTTGTTCACACAAGAATATGTGTTTATTGAAGATATTTATCTAGCAATGCAAAGACAAAGACACCCTGACTATGAAAAAGCACAAGCTAAGAACAAACAGACCTCCCAATAACTCCAAAAGGCATTATGTCCTCTTCAAGCTACTTAAACAAAACATGTAAAAAATATATATATATACATATTGCAGCTTTTATTTTTTATTTTGCAGTGGTAATAATTTAAAAGTCAGACAAAGGAAGTATCAGTTATCAAGTATTTTCACTTCATAACTACTTCCTTATAAGGTGTGCTGAACTCTTAATCAAGATACAGGAGGTTTTTTTTGGTATTGATCAAATATTTTATCACAAAAACAGGCAGTAGCTCTGGCTTGAAATGAATGTATTCAGTAGTTCACATTCACAAATTATATTGGTGTGTTGGAAGGCTTTGTACTCATGCTCTATTTTTAGTATGCTGCATAATTTGAGGCTATTATGTACTTATTCCATTGCATAACTGTCTGGTAGATAAAAGATGACACTGTAGATAGCACTCCTGTGCCACTTTACTCAACGTAAACTGCATGGTTACATGTTAAGCTGATGATTAAACAATCGGTTGTAAAATTATTGAAACTGTTAGTGATATCGAAGCATATTTTTCTTATTGCTGTTACTGATTTAATTCCTACCTAAATAAAAGATTTCTGACTATAGCACACTATAGTTTGTCTTTAGAAGGCCATTGAAGAGCTTTGCACTGCTACCTTTTTACTTACATGGTTTATCATGATTTGTGAACAAAAACAAAGGAATGTACAGATGAGACAATCATGCAGAATATTCATCTACCTTTAAGCCATAGAAAGGCATGTTCTGCTTACAAGCTAGCATTATTTCTAAACGTTTAAATGACATGTCTGTGATCAAGATTACAGTCCCAAGGCTATCTTCTCTGTTTTTTCTTCAGAACTGCTGATTTTAAGGGGTATTGTCAAGACACTTGAATCTTCTCCTCTTCTCTGTTGGATTTTAGTCATGTCCTTAAAAAAGACTTAATACATGCATATTACCAATAAGTAGCTACATTTTTTTTTTTACAACTTTTGCTTTTCAGCTGAGTGCACACATATAAAAAATATTAAAGACAGAAAGAGAGCACAAGAAAGCCCAAAGTTGCCAAAGAAGGATGACATCTGGCACACTGAACTTGGGCATAACACAGAGGCCAATAAAGATGGAATAGTTTTCTTGTTCTTTAGGTTTTTGTTGTTCCTTTCCATTCCATGAAGCCAAGATTTCCACTATTTCATTGTACAGGAGTGCACATATTTATCATGTAGACAATTTCCTTACTTTTGGATGGTCAACAATCGGCTGACGTTTACATGTGAAGTCGATCTTATCCACCAATTTTATCTGCCTCACTAAAGGTCTAAAAATCAACCACTGTCCTCTTCTACTCTCCCATGAGAAAGACTTGACTGATAGACAGATCCACCAGGTTATGTCTCCACATTTTGCAATTAATAGTCACCCCAATGCTGCCAATTCATCAACTTTATGCTATATTTAGCAACACTTTAGACAAAAAAATTTGCTATCGGAAAAAATTGGAATCGGCAAGTTGGGCTTGTTAAAAGATCGGTAATTGGCCAGAAAACTGCAATCGGTGCATCTCTACTGGCGAGAGATGGTTTTGTGTACGAACAGAAATTTGACCCTCTTTATTTTCACAAATCTCAGACTGCTCACTGTGTCCTTTTCTCTGTGCATTTATACTCAGGGAACAACAGGAATTCAAAAACTGTGTTGAGATCCTGGTAAGAAATTTATTTTTTCCTTCTTTTTATTGAGAATGTTCGGAATATGAGTCAAACACTGTGCTCATATTTTTGCATACCCAAAAATAGTCTAAATACCTGCACATGCATGACAGCAAAAATTAATTTCGCCCACGGACATGGAAATCATGTGAAGGCTTTCAATCTTCCCACATCCACATTTTAATGAAACCCAATATCCCAGTAGATAGGAGGGCTCAGTCAGTTGAAAAACAGAAAATTTCTGATAAAAACAATTTTAGCAAAAAATATTTCCTATATTTTACATATACATTTTATCACTTACAAGAATTCTTAAATCAGTTAACAAGGAATCACCATAAATGAATTGAACCCTACCATATGCATAATACCAAAAGCAATGTCTTTGTGTGAATGAAAATGTCACTTTGAAGCATTATTCATAACCTCAGTCTCAAAAGATTTGAGAAGACAGACAGAAAGGAGAAGCCACTGAAATTTGGATGGATTTCGGAGGCGCACTAAGAAATCGGGAGGGGCCCACGCGCTGGATGAGGTCTGCCCTGTGAGCCCAGCAGGAGGCCCTGCCCCCTCTGGAAAGGTTTCCGACCATGGCACACCCCGGGGCATGACAGGCAGACACAGCCCCATGGGGTTCGCATGACGGTAACATTAGGCGGCATCATCTTTGCCACGTCTTTGTACAATATCAGGACCTCTGGTTGGGGTGGGTGCATGTTTTTTTGTACGACAGTGGGTGGGCAGTGTGGTACTAACTTGTTCCAGCCGTAATCCCAAATGGCACAGGGAAAGCCCCAGGTAATGTTCTGGGAGAGCAGAGGCGACTCAGTGTCACGGCGAGGCGGGGTTAGTGTGTCAGCTGGGTGTTTCCCCAAATCAACCTTGCACTCTTACCAGGACAGCCCTCAAACGAAATGGACCACTGAAGATGACATATGCTGAAGGCAGAGACTGACTGTGTGCTTGTAAAATGTGTAATTTATGTCCCTTCACACACACACAAACACACACGCCTGCACGCACGCACACTGACTTTTTCTTTTCCTCATAAACACACGTGTAATCTAGGCGGTGCTTGTATGTGTAAGCGTCGGCGCGCCTGTCGGAGCGCGTTTGGGTGTATACATTGCCTGTGCGCACGACTGAGGAGTTGTATGATGTGGACCAGTGGCGTTAGTGGTCTTACTGATGTTGATGCAGTCCAGACATCTTTATTTAAAGCCGACGTGGTTAAAGTAGCCTCTTAAGCCGGCCTTTTTACGCTTCTGTGGTTTAAGCCTGTGTGAAGAGATGTGCTAATTGCCCTGCCATGTCTGTGCTTGAGACGCGTGGGAGCGTTCCCTGAAGCCCAGCAATTTGATCATAGCTGATTACAGGCGCACCCACAGCCTATAAGGCGAATAGGTAGAATGCAGATTAGCACAGAAGCGAATATAAGAACAGGGTATTAGTTATTGGTTTAGAGGCTTTGTATCTTCAAGGATAAACTTGAGTTGGAAATCCGAGCTCTGTGAAGCTAGGTTTGTATGCTGGACTGAGTGCAGCAAACATTTTTGAGGGGAAAGCCTGACTGCAGCAGCAGCAGATCCTTTCACTGCTCTTTATGCTCATGTCCTGACAGAGCTGCTGCTGCTGATCGAGCCGCCTCGGGCATGTTGTGGCTGGATGCTGCCGTCCAGGCCTACATGTCAGTGTGAAACTGGCTCTCGCTGACCTCTTCAGTGCTAGGGGCCTTCCAACGAAGAGGAGTGGGGGGGGGCCTCCGACTCCATCACATCCCTTCCAATTACTGACATCCTGCCGCCTTTGAACACACAGGAATCATAGTGAAGAATAGCAGAGGTCAGACTGCAGATGGAGAGGGTTGGAAACATCAGGGTCTAAGTAAGGGGGGAAAGAAAGAGAAACCGGGGGGGAGAGAAAAGAGAAAAACTATTTGTGTCACTGATGCCTCTGTAGCCCCCCCCTCCCCTCGCCCTCCACCACCAAACCTCCAACCTTTTCAAGGCCTATGACTGAACTCTAATCAGGAGCAACTGTTTCAACAACAACGGAGGAAGGGCAGTGAGAGGGAAAAATGAGCTTTTGACTGATTAAAACCATGAAAACAAAGTACAAATATCTCCTGTACCATCTACATAAAGCTGGTTTGGGTCAATTCAAATACGTTCATATGCCATGGTAGGAAACTAAAGAGGAAAAAAAACAATTTTTTTTCTCTTAAAATGAAAATTATTCGGACAATCTATGCACATTTTAGACCGAGGCTGTTTTGAAGAACTCTACGTACAGTGCCTTTTCATAACTTTTTCAGATTATATTATGCTGACCAGAAACGTGTTTTATTTGGATTTTACATGAGAATTCAATTTATTTCATTTATTTATATAGTATCAATTTATAACAAATGTAGTCGAGAGGCACTTAAAAAAATGTTTTGGTTACATCACACATGCATTCTGATAGATCCAAGTTATCAAACAGTACATTAACATCAGTTAATTACTCCAATTAGTTTAAAAAGTGTCTATCTGAAGAAAATCAGCATAGAGTCATTGACTTGCAGAACTCACTCCTCCTGGACAAGCACATTGCGACAGTAGGAAATCGTTTGTGTTGTGTCGTTAACTTCACAGAAACCCCTCATACCGACAATACATGTAGCGACAGCAGAGAGGAAAAAAACTGAAACTAATGCAAAGGAGTGCATAACTGTGAAGTGGAAGAAAAAAAGCAGATGATTTTTTTTTTCAAAAATAAAAGCTAAAATGTGTTATGCATTTTTTTCAGCCCATTTCTTTACACCTAAATTAAGAATTTGAATTTGAAATAAAATCTAGCACAACAAACTGCTTTCAGAAGTGATCTAATCACGGTGAATAATATGTCAAACTCACCAATGTGCAATTGTATCTAGAATACCCATCTGCAACTCTGGAAGAGCTGCAGATATCCATAACTTGGGTGGGAGAATGTGTTGGGAAATTAGTGTGTCTTGTCAATTTACACATCCAAGTTTGACTTGAGACTGGGCTGAACATTCACTTTGCAGCAAGACAACAACCCTAAACACACATGCGCAGCTATGAGGAACTGAAGATGAACACATACATATTCATATAGTAAAATAACCCAGTCAAAGTCCAGACCTAATCCCAATGTGAATTTTTTGCCAAAACTTGAAACATGTTGCTTCAGAATGAGTGAGCTTGAGGGTTTTAAGCAAAACAGAAATTACAGAAATTTCAGTTTCAATGTCTGCAGAGCCAATAGAGACATACCCCCAAAACATTGCAGTTATAGTTGCAAAAAAGGGATTTTCTTAAAGTAAAGAGTCCTAGGGATCGAATATAAGTTCATGGTATACTTTGTCTATTTTTATTGATAAATTATGACAACAATGTTTAATTTCCCAATCGATGTCATAAAATCTCACAACAATACATCAAGGTCTGTGGCTATAAAGTGACGAGATGAGGAAAAGTTCAATTGTTTATTTGACAAGGACTACATTAATGGATACGGTATAACATGGAAAGTAAATAAGTTCGTTAAGAGACTGACAGAGCTCACAAGCAGAGACTGGTTACGCTGCACAGTGTGTGTCATAGCTGAAGTCACGGCTGAATAAATGACTACTCTCAGCCAAGACCAGAAGCTGGGGTAGGGTTGGGCTTGTAGCATGTTTGTGCATGTAGGTTGCGGCTGTCCTGTAACAAATGGCATACGAGTCTGTTCGGTGTGCCCGTCAAGGGTCCAGTGCCCTAAACCACAAATTAGCCTTTCCAAACCCATATCCCCATGACACAATGAAAAATCACACACGTGGCTATATTAGCTCACACACTCGCATGCAGTCACAAAAAAAGGAAAAAAAAAACAAAACACCAATGACCTCACCCTCTCAAACTTTGCAAAGCAGTGCAGCCCAGAAATCCCTCCAAGGCCTCCCCTTTCAGTCTGCAAGCCCCGCACTGCTGAGTGGCCACATCAAGGGTCATGATGGGGTCGCAGTGGTCCGCTGTTGGACTCCAGTAAATCACTGCAACCCAAGCATATAAAAATGTGCGTCACATTTGTGGTAACACAATTACATGGGACAAGTTTTGGTGTGTTCACTGTGCTGTGAAAAATACAAAAAATAGTTTTTCTCTTCGAAATAAACCCACCATATCATATCTGTTGATGTTTTTGCTTTTTTTTTTGTTTGTTTTTCAAAGCAAGGAAGTTTTGTCCCGCCTCCATCTCAGAAAATATGATGTGTGAGTGTTTGTCAGACAGAGAGGAGGTGAGGGGAAAAGAGCCTGTGTGTGTTTGTGAAAGAGTTTAAAGGGTGTTGAAAACTATTAGCCAGCTGCGGAGAGGCACTGTGCAGAGAATGAGTGATGAATTATTGAAGTGGCTCTTTAGTGTGAATGAAGTGTTGAAAATGTCCATTGCCACGAAACACTCTGACTATCCTGCGCAAGTCTCTCAGTAAAGTGTGTTAAAATGCATGTGTTGCTTCAGACAAGTACAGTTCCACACCTATTTCTGCGAGAACATTAACAGACAAGCTGGTGACTAATGTCTTCCTATTTCATTAATCTGCTGCTCTCCCTCCTCCCATTAAAACACCTCACATCTTTTTGATACTATTTTTATTTTTCCTCTCCTCGTTGCCGCACTTTCTCTCGACTTCTCGTCTCCTCTTCCTACGGCGCCCTCAGAGTTTTCTCTTGTTACAGCACATCCAGTGATCACTCACTGCGATGCCATCCTTTCAAGTCCTTCCTCTTTCAAAGAGCCATTGCCGTCGGGGGTAGAGCAAACAGGAATCTGAACCAATGCTTTTCGACAGCAGGGCTGCTCCTGCGTGTTATACCCCCCATAGCAGAAGCGGAGGAGAGAGGGGAGAGGGAGTGGATGAGGAGGAGAGGGAAAGAGGAGGAGGGGAAGAAGGAGGGCTCTGAAACACACATCACACATGAAAGTCACCTCACTCCAGAAATCACGGGTCCTGACGGAAAGGTAACAGCCGGCCGCAGGCATTTGGCAAGTTGCTAGGAGACAGGGAAGCACTGCACAGTGGACGGGATGAGTGTCTGTGCGGTGTTCTTAGTCATATGGAGCTTACACAGATGCACAGAATATATTTCTGCAGAAATATATACAAATTCCATCGTGATACTTGAAAGAAACCTGAAATATGACGTAAGTGCAAGTAAAGTGCTTTCCAAAAGCAATCCCATCACTTTAACTTTAAAGAAAAAAGTGTGGAACCTGGAATTTCAGTGTATTTTGTTGGAAATCTATGTGATAAACAACACAAACATTCAGATTTCTTTTAAGATTGCACAGGATTTAACTACATGCTTTAGGAACAGCTTTATTCTGTTCCTAACGCATCCCTCACTATGATGCTGCCAACGCAATAAATCAGTTTTGTTTTCTTTTTTTTTTTTGGGACACAATGACCAAATTACTGAAATCAAGATTGTATTTTTTTGGTTACTCAGCATACATTGGAGATCACATCAAAGGTGGTGCAATATATATATATTTTTTCTAGATCTGCCATGTTTGTTATTCATAAAAAACATGGCATCTAAATGCTCAACATGACAAATGGCAAAAAAAAATCTTCAAGTAGCCCTGGATAGAAACTATAACTCATTTTGCACATTGTGCTGCTGGCATATCAATGCTGATATACATCAATTGATTGTTGTTTAATGTACATTTGTCTTACTATTAATGCTACTTATTTTCTTTAACAAACTCGAAAAAGGGCTGAAATTATTTACCCTTTGGAATTATAAAGAGTTCTCAATTTACTGACATGAACCATTTTGCACCCATGTATTCAATAAATATTATTTCTCTGCCAAGGCAGGCTTTTTTGAGCACAAATAATCATAAAATGATTAAATCTTACATTGAATATTATAGTAGGAAAATAAATTGCATGAATTCTGTCTTGAAATACAACAATTTTGAGTATTGATTGTTCTTATCCAGCTCGGAGTGTCGAATCTTATAATACGTGACCAAACACATAATTGACCATAATGACCATAATTGCAAAAAAAAAAAAAGAGAAAAAAACAACATATGGTGGTTCTTTTAGAATAATTGTGTTTGTGTTTTCAGTTGTGTGTGTTAAGAGAAATGCTTCTCCATTTTAAACTCCAAAGCCAAATGATTTCATCTTTATTCCCCGTCTATCCCCATGAGCTCACTATCCAGGTCGTTAAGAGCTGAGCAATGCGTTTTAAATGATTTAGGCTCCTCACTATGTGGTGAGAGATGCTCTTTGGAATGAGCCAGTCTGCCCTGCTGATAGCGTTGCAGGATGGAGCAGTGGGGAGGCTAACTCGGCTTATCTAAAGTATTTGGAGGGGAGGACACAGACGCCTTCTCTTCCATTATATCATTAGGTAAACATAAGACTGTGCTACAGGTTGACAGGCTGTATTTCATAAAATCGAAAGAGAACAAGTCTTTGTTGATTATTGCACGCTTACATCACGGTGAGAAATCAATCAGTTTAATTGGTCAGCTTTTGTCAAATATACTAAATTAAGACCTGTATGAGAGCATTATATTGAAAAGTGCAAATGAAACTGCCGGCCGTTAAGAATTCGAGCTTGTTGGTGTGATTTATCATGCTTACTAAACATTTTGCCGCACTTGACCACGATAAAAGAGAGAGAGAAAAAAGATGGTACGACTGGTACAACTCATCTTCAGAGTGGTTCATTTTATGATCCCAGCCATAATAATGCAGGATCAGCGAGGGTGGCAACATTTGATAAACGACAAATCTTTAAAAAAATTTCATTGCTTATCATGAAGTAGAAAGCACTATGACAAGTCTTTTACACATATATTTATTCTAATTAGGTGGTGTTGTTTTTGTTCCCCAACAATGGCGGTCGAGTTTATTTTCTCTGTGCTGTTTTTCAGTCATGCCAGCTATTTTAGCATTCATGGCAAGCACAGGAAGGCACAATAACAAGTAGTCTATTCAAATTAAATCAGTAATGGCATTGTCCATATTTCAGGCAGGTCATGCGTTTTTATTTATTCAAAGAATGAAGACAGGTCAGTTCCTCTCACAATTATCTCTTTTCATTTAAAGAATGAATGTGCATGTCAGGTCCTCTTTCAGCCTCTTTCTTTCCATTCTGAGGTCCCCTCTTCCTCACTGCCCCCACCATCACTGGGCGACAGTAGAGGTCGTTAGTGGAAGAGGGATGATGCCAAACTTGACTGGAGTCGAGCCTTATCTCTATTCTTTACACTCTCGCTTTTGTTTCAAGGGCTTTGTTTACACACGCCCCATTAATCACCTTCTGCCTTCCCACAATCCCGCAGCATTTAAACTGGGTGCTCGTCTTCGGGACATTGTGTGGCACAGGTGCCAGTGTAAATCTCTCTTTCTTCTCCTGTTCGGGACGGAAATGCGGTTTCGCCAAACTACTGTGACCATCTTCCCTTCAGGTCTCTATAGTTTTTACTTTTCTTCTCATTCTGATCTTGGCAAGTCACTCCAACATGGTCCAACATTTAAATTTTTTGTGGTGTATGACCCAGACAGGCGCAATCCTTGGATAGTGAGATATTTTTAACAGGAAAAGAAAATTTAGAAAATATGGAGCAACTCAGGGGAAACATAGTGAACTAGGAAACAATAAAACAGAGCAAAAACCTACTAAACCTAAAACAAAGATATAAACCAAACGCAAGAAAACAAATGAAGAAATATTTTAGTAATCAGAATATAAAAGACATGCACCAAAGGATAATGACACCCAAGCTCTGCACAGGTGGTCACAACCTGTCCCATACCACTGAAAAGCAGTAGCTGCTTGACACCGCTGTCCTGTCTTGACATAAAGTTGAATGTATGTAGACTGGATGCTGTTGAGCAAACATTAATCACACTATAGGAAACCACAGAGATGACGCCTCCAGTGTCTCCTAGGACTGTTGGGTCACCTCTAGAAAGACACCTCACTCCAAAGTCTGGCACCTAAGAGGTTTACAGATTGTTCCTTATATGCATCACCTTAGAATGGAAGACACAATATTGTCTTCTTATACAGCATTCATTAATGTTCAGTCTGGTTCCATAAGGTGCGGGGAATAATAATGCATTCACCAAAAAGTAAGTGTTGTTAAATTCCAACCAGTTTTATTTTGTACTTACTCAGCAATATTTGGCTAGTCTGCTTCACATTGATTAAAAAAAAGCTATTAAAGAGTTCTGTAACAAACTGAAATTAGATTTATTCTCAGTTTCTATAAGTGAAATGGGCTCAAATATTGTCAATGCCATAACCAGAATAAACTATTAGAATTTCTTGGAAAGTGCTTCTCTTCTAGGGATATACAGTATGTATACCTTCAGCTTCGCACTAAATAATAAAGTGTATATCAGTCTTTAGAAATGTATACATGCGCTAACGAATATTCAAAATATTTAAGTTTTGTAAATAGAAACACATCTTCCTCAATACAGTTTCAAAAATGTCATTAGGGGCATAAAATCATTAAGGATTACAGCTTGTCCCCTTTTCAAGATGGAAAAAGTTGTATATGGGTGATGTAATCCTGCAGTCATTGGATGTTTGATTGTTTTAGGTTTAGCGAGAGGAAAGGATAAACTCACATTCCCAGACTTAATTTTGTCTCTGGAGATATAAGTAGAGGAAGACATTTCTGGTATGATAGAGGTGCATGAAACTGGAAAGGCTTGGAGGCTCTAAAGTGTTTAATTAAAAGTGCAAAATATAAGCACCTTCAGTTTCTTTCATAAACTAATCTACTGTACAATACAGTACCATATCATATATACCATTCCATACCATACCATATTTTACCATATACCATACTGTACTGCATAGTATCGTATCACATCATACCGTACCGTACAATACCGTAGGGTACTATACCGTAATATACCACACCACATTGCATAGTCAGTATGATCGTATCGCATCATACTGACTATACAATATCATGCCCTTCCGTACCATAACATACCACTTCATTTCTAAAGCACTTTAAAATCAACAAGGCCATGACACCTGGCTACATGAATGAGAATTCCAGTTCATTCAGCTACTATCCTTTAAATGCATGAAATGGATACCAGGTAGCATTTGTTGTTGTTATTATCAAAAATATAATATTACATTTACAAACTAATGTACTGATGTACATACCCTGCATAATTATTTTTTGTGTTATTTACTGAGTTTAATACAGAGTATTTTTTTTTTTTTTAAAAAGTGTCATTCACAAACACATTCAATAAAATGTGAATGTTAATTATTCTTCTTTGTGCGCCTCTGCAGCTACATCTGAATATTTGTCCTGGGCAGTATATGTGCATGACATGTACGGGAGCTCACTGCAAACGCTTTAATGCACGGCCCTGTTTAATTGCATAGTCAATGCATTCATCATTCAGTATGCAGAGCCTGGCTAAAATGAATTGAATTATCTGGCAGGGAGAACAAAGAGATGTACATTGAGTTTGTGTGTAATTTATTGTTGCAGGCTGAAGTGAGCGGAGAGCAAAACAAGGCTGGGAAAATTAGCGACAGAGAGGGAAGACAGAGACCTGAAGGAAGACAGGAGAGAATGAAGAGAAGGGAAAAAACACGAGGGAGGAGAGAAAAGACAGAGAGGTCTGGGGGAGAGAGTGAGAGAAATGAGTAGGAGCATGGAGATAGAGGGAGGCCAAGAGGAGTGGAAAAGAGGGAGGTGGGGGAGACAGAGGAAGACAGGGAGGATGAGGAAGGAGAGAGATAATGGTGAAGCCTGGAGGAGGGAGAGCAGGAGGGGGAGACCGAGGGAAGACGGGAGGAGAGGGGAGCTTGTGTGCAAAGCCAGAGATAGACCAGAGACGGACCTGACACCTTCCTCCAGATTCCGGAGGGGATAAAACACAAGCAGGGTGTGTGCATGTGTGTGTCCATTTTCACATGCCTGCACACGTATGGAATGCGACAACAGAAGTTTCTGGGAGGTTTTTGCTGTTGTTATCCATGTAAATGTTGAGTGGAGCGAACACCTGGACACACAAACCCTCGAAAGCATCTAAATTACATTATCCACAGTGACTGCAAGTCAACATGCACACAGACACGAATTCCCCTTGCCATGTCTCCATCTTTATCCGTTGACTGCAAATTCATTGCAGTAAACATTGACGGAAAAGGCAAAGGTGAAGGGGATAAGTGTGTGGGGATGGGGGGTTGTTGGGGAAAAATCTATTCCCCAATATTATCTAACTGTGTGTTCCTCCAAAAGACTTGCATTGCTGGTGCTGGCCGTGCCCCATTGATTCCTCACCAACATCATCTGAAAATCTATGAGCATAAAGGGCAGCTCCATGAAGTACAAACAGATAACTACACATCATGTTCTTTATTGTCTCTGTAGAAGGTAACTCACACTTTAACCTTCTCTTGTTGTTTTGCTCCGTGACCACCCAGCTACTCATTCTCATTAATATAAAAATCCAGCCTGAAAAAGTGAGGTAATGCAAGTGAATACACTGGTGGGGCGAGAAAAGGCTTTATATGGATGATCCTGAGCAGGTTGCAACATTCCCTGACATCGCATTATGCAACAGGGAGCACAGCCGTCTATGTCTACGTCCTGTTTCTGGAGAAAATGTCCTGTGCAGAACTGACTGAGATCTTTGGTTGCTAGGTTGGGTGGGATACCTTGCCAATAAAAAATGTCGATTTAGATGGCAAATGCCAAAGTCACATTGATGTTCGTGTCAAAAGGTAGGTTTTTTGCATATGGCAATTGCTTCATTTAAAGATGAGCAGTTTTTCACTTTAGCTAGAATAATGTTTTGTCTGATCGATGTTGTTCTTTTATCTGTGAAATGTTGCAAATTTTGTAGACTTAAACCTAACGAATAAGACGAAGAATCATATTTTGCTGACTGATCCATGTAGTCAAGCAAGAAACCTGGTTCCTCCAAGCACTTACTAAGAATTTATAAATGAATTCATCTCAAGCCACCCTATGGCCTTAGCAATTCGCAATGCCATGTTGTACCCTTGCACAGTCAAATAATCTCTTACTACTTCCACTGTGTATTTGTCAACACATTTTTTCATTTGATATCAATTCGTTTTTCTTTGAAGGTAAGAATTTCCTAAATTACATAAACTATGTAATTATAAGGATTATAAAAAATGTAAATCTCGCTGATTAATTAGTTAAAAATAATGTCTAAATGGTCTGTACACCTCTTGGCTTAAATAGATTCACAAGCATAAGAAAGTCTGGTGATGGGTTGGAATAAGACCTTTATTAGTCTTTAAAAGCATACTTTCCTTTTTATTTTAAAGAAAATCTTAATTAGGCTTTGTTCCGTTTTGCCTTGAAATATCTTTTCAAAGCTACTATGAAAAACATTGGTTGGGCAATTCAGAGGGGGAAATGTATCCTGCATTCCCAAAAAAGTATTGGACCTTGGAAACTCTTTCAAGGGATTTTAAAATATTAGAATGTCAATCACAGGTACCAGTATTGATTCCCTATACCTTGTAGCAGCTAATGATGATTATTTCCTGACTAGAGGCTCCCTCTAAGGCAATATAGGAAAAATATAAAAAGTATTAAAATATTTATGGATTAGGCTGATATTAGTTTAATACCTCAACTGCAGTCAGCTGGTCAGAACATCAACAACATCTGTGATGGGTGTACTGGGAGGGTAGTTTTTAAATAATTCACACACAAAATGTTTGTGTAATAATCAGTTGTTCTAAATTAATAGTAGCTAAAATGCCGTTGATTTAAGCTTTGTACATGGAAATACATATAAAATGACTTTGAAGGGTGGATTTTAACCAATTGTCTGGAAAATTGGAGTATTATGATTTAACTTTATGTTTTTCTACACATTAGTAGTTACCATGGCAGCAGTGTGTTACTTACAGTTTGATCAAGTTTCTGTTTAAAAATTCCTGACCAAAAAGAAATTAAAGACCACACCAACCCAAATGACTACTTCTTCTTCAGTGTATATCCATTTATAAGTGTCATTATTAGCACACTTCCACTTAATTATTTGTTGGTCTATCGCAAAACATGTTAATAAAATATGTGGAAATCTTTGCTCATAATTGAACAAAATGTGCAAAAGTTCAAGGGGTATGAATATTTCACAACAATGTGCTATATGTTGGTCATGAAAGTGGCTCTTTTCACAGATTTTTCTGTGGTCCGTATCCATCTATAAACATTTCCATCTGTTTTTCTCAGATGAGAAGAAAACAATTTGCACCAAAAAAGAAAATGGTGAAATGTGATTAGCAGATCGGTTATTGTATGTGAGGGAGTGGAATTTAAAACAATGTAGTACAGAGCTCATCAGACACACAGGTGTTCATGAATCAGTGGTGCAAGTAATAGCAAAACAGGTGAGGTCATTTGGTCTTTTACCACCAGGAAGCTTCCTGTGGTTTCTTCTGTTTTTGCCTTGGAGGGAAACCTCTAGAGTTCATCACAGCTGAACTGAATGGTATGCTTAAAATATATGAACTCACATTTTATTCATCTACTTTAATAAAATCTACTTAAAGTTTTCCGTACATGTTTGTAAAATTCTGTCTACACTACGCACTACCCTCTGAATAGAGGTGTTGCTTTAAGCACCAAACAGTGAAGTGATAAGCACTCCCATCTGTGACCCGATTTTAGAAAATATGCCTTTAAATGTTGCACAATACTTAAATGCCTCAAAAGTGCGACTAACGTATTTTTAAAATTCTTCACAATTACATGACTTGATGAATTTTGACACACTCAACGTGTCGGCAAAACTGCTGCAGCGCCTGGTGGACCAGTCGTGCAGATTTGTCCAACACATGGGCATAAATAAACTATGTTGATTGCATCCGAGCTGCCCGGTGGTGAAAAAGGAGGCGCTGGGCCGCAGCTGCGTCCCTCCGACTGGAAGCCTTGAAGACAACGTGTCTGTGTCAAAAACGTGACAAAGCAAGGCAAGTTTATTTGGATGCTACCATTACCATTGCTAGCATTATGGGAAAAACAAAGGAACAGAGGTAAAGAGACTTACGTTAAAGACAATACATTCAAAGTTCAAAATATAGGTAAGCATCACATAAAAAAACATGAAAATCTCAGGTTTTCTGGGAATTTGTTTGATAGCTCATTAGTATAGAAAATAAATGCTGCCTCCTCTTGTTAAGTTCTCGTCCTGTGAACACAGGAGTGTGGAGGTCTCCGTTAACCAAAGGGGTCTATGTGGCTCACACCTGACCAGCAACTCTCAAATGCATTGAAGCCAAACACTATTCAGTAACCTATAGTCCAAGTACATAATGCAATAATGATTTAAGCACTGACTGGTTTGATATAATCTATTTTTCTACTGTTTGTCAGGACTTTGGCAGAGGCATTTTGGTTGAGCTACTGCAGTCTGATAGATCGACGCCTAAACCACTGCAGACACCATTTTTCTAATATATTCTGCTGAAAACAGACTCAATCACCAGAAATTTCTGCCTTATTTAAACACAGCATGTTGGATCTCTATGAAATGGAGATGAAGGTGAACGGAGGAGAGCAAAAGTTCAGTCAGGTAAAAGATTTCACTTGGACAAAAAAATCTTCTATTTTTATAGAATTTAAGTTGAGAAGGTGAATGAAGAGGAGAGAAAGGTTGGCAGGGAGGAGTGTAGGTCCAGAAGAAAAAGACAGAAAAGGGTGAGTCCTTTGTGAAGAAATTCAGGAAAGCCGGAGCTGGGCGCAAAAAGAAGATCCTGTTTGCCTTCCCCTGATACAGTACACACACTAAATAGTCTTTGCAGCAGATTTCAGAGACAGACCCTTTTCTTTGTTCAGCTAATGGGCAGACCACTCTAAATGGGCTGTTTTTCAACCCTCTGACACAAAGACACTTTTTCATGATTCCTCAGTGCCATCGTTTTCCTGCTCATCTTCTTCAGATATGTGAAACAGAGCCCTCTCTGTGTCTTGGTGCACAGCTCTCACAGCTCAGGGGTTCCGAGTAGACCGGATCCCATCGTTCTCCAAAAAGCCAAGGCTCACATCCCCCAGTAAAACTACACTACACAACAGAGGGGAGCCAGGAGAGAGTATCTCCAGGCGGCGCCACCACAGAGACCCGTGGAAGTGAATATGCGAGCCATTGACTGACCAAAACAGTCCATCATAACGCCCGATTTCTGAAATCAATGTTTTACTGCGGCCCATAAAGTCTTTGTAAAAAGAAAAAAAAAAAAGTACCAATAGTGAAAAATTACATCCCTGTGACAGCCTTATATAAATTTGTAGCATTTAAAGAATAGTTCCCCGACTGCATCATCACTCTGTAAAATCCTGTTATACATTTTAATGAGGTGTGCTGCCCTTTTCCAGGATGATCTGTGCTTGTTGTCAGCTGCACTGTATACCCAGGAGTTGTCGTTACTTGACTGCTCTGAAGCCCGAGGCTGTTTGGCACCTAGTGGAAGTGAGCTGAGTTCATTATCTAATAGCAATTTCCCAGCCTGTATTGCTGCATGTAAACATTAAGCAGACAAACTCCAAATGAATACAAATGCAGAAGGGGAGCAATTACACACCATTACCAAAATATTCATGCAGGTACAAGAATGCCTGTTTTTCTGTCTGGTTTTCTTTTGTTTTCCTTACTTTTGTCTTAAGACAAAACTCCGGCACCTGTTTAATGAATCAGGTAAAAGAAAGAAAAGTCTGCTTATGTTATTAGATAAGGTTAGAATAAGAAGTGATATTTTTAAACTGTTAAGTTACTGGGCAAGTGTAAGACATATTGTGCTAACTTTTTAAAAAATGAAAAAAGTATTTCCTTTTATATATATAAATATATACTGGATTCTTTTTCATGAGTTTGGTATCAAATGTCACATGGGATGTCCGCAGACTTTGACGGATCAATCTTTCGCCCACCAACCATCCCCCGAGCTTTCATCTGCTTATCTCTGACCACTGTCTGTCTGCCTGACCGCCTCACTGCTCATTCACACTCGGAGGCCCTTGCACAGCCCTGCAGCTCTCCCTCCATACATACCCTACTCAATGACCACACATCCATTAGCAGAGGTACGTTGGCAAGTAAAATATAGTCGTGGGATTTTTTTGTGTGTCGTCTCCCACCTGTGTTGTAAAGTTGCATAAAGTATTGCAACAATTCCTCAAGAGCCTTCTTTGCAAATCAGATTATTTTTGTTTTCATTTCTTGTCTCCAATGTTACTGAAATAACATATGTAGACATCAATTATCAAGTCTTGACACAGATTCTATTAAGCTTTGGCCTTTGTCTAGACCATTGTTACACAATACTTTGACCTGAACTATTCCTTTGTATTGCTATATATGTTCAGAACCGCTGTCCTCCTGAAAGCTTAACTTCTTCCCCGCTCTGAAATCTCTCAAGGTTTTCCTCCTGGATTCCTCATATTTAGCTCCATTCAGCTTCCTGTTATCAGATTCTCCAAGAATACCCAAGAAAGCATCCCCACAGTATGACGCTGCCACCACTCTGTTTCAAAGTGAGATAGTGTGTCTAGTGTTTTTCTTTCCTATTACAAATACCATTTTGCATGGTGGACTCAAAGTTCAATCCATTCTAATGGATACTCTTTGAAGGCAAACTCTAGACCACAGCTATGGAAATGTAAAAATTGCATGCTTTTTTAGCAGATTACACCATGCTACTCCACTGAGGCACAACTCAAATATATTATTTTGCATGTATTTAACATTTAAATATGTGCTGATGAATTTATAAGCATATTTATTTGCTCACTGCTTTGTTGAAGTCTTCAAATTATTTCCCTAGTCTTTGCCTTCAGTATTAAAGTCAAAACAAACTGCATCTCCCCATGCATTCACTTGATTTTTCACTCTATTTATGAATCTTCACAAGCAGGCTTATTTACATTAACTAAAGACACATATGGTAAATGTGACTGCTGCTGCTGGAGGTTTTCCCACCCTTTTCCAGCGGGACTATTCAGCCCCAGGCGCTGCTGTAGTGATTGGATTAAGGGAGGCCTGGAGCGTGTCCACGTCTGGAGCTGTGCTGGACTAACACTCCAGCGACCCACCAACCTCACTGTCATTGTTCTGATTCCCAGCGACCCCACTCCAGGTGCCAGGCAATAGGAAAGATGCTCCAAACTTTCCCAGGAATGAGCTGGAGGGTCTGAAATAGTTCAATTAGAACCTTTATCAACTTTTAGCCTCCCTCCCTCGCTCTCCCTTGCCTCTTCTTCCTTCACTGCCGCCGTCTCTAGTAAGAATCTGAAAGGAGGACTATCACCAAAAAAAGGTGGAGAGGATGTCTTTCTTGTCTTTTCATTCTCTTGTGTTCTCACTCACTCTTTTAAACCTAAATTTCCTCCCCCCCTCTCTTTTTTTTGGTTGGGTGGTGGGGCCAGTGGGAGGACAGTTGTTTTGTCTCCTTCCATTGGCTGATTTACATCTCTACAGCTTCTCTATCAAAGTGGTCATTGTCAGTTCTGACCTATGAAAATTACAGAGGACACTTTGGGGGGGTTATCTCCTTTGTCAGTCTACAAACAAGCATTCACACACACACACACACACACGCCCGCACACACCCAAACATAGCAATATACAAACAATCACAAGGTACACAGCCTGTAATTTTATTAATCCGGATTTTGCAGCGATGATCCTCACCCCGAACCTCCAGAGATGATGGGAAGGATGGATGGAAAAGGAAGGAAGAGAGAGAGAAAGAGGAAGAGTAGCAATGAAAGGAGGATTCCTCGAGGAATAAGAAGACGCATCTATTTGCACACCAATTGTTTTTCCATCTCTCTGAGCCAAGGAAAAGAGAAAGACCACCTCTCTCCCTCTGTGGCCATGGTCCCTCCCTCCATCCCCTCGCTCCATCCTCCACCCCCCGCCCTCCACCGTGAAAGCAGTGTGAATGGAGAGCCACATTCAGTCGGGATGAATGGGATGGGATGGAAACGGGTAGGGGGTCACTCTGACCACCCCGGCCCTCCCGATGCCTGAGCCACATGTGCGGCATATTAACATATGAAGCCCTGTCACTGCTGAGTTCACCCTCCCAACTGACCTCATTCACATTCAAACACACACACACACACGCACGCACACACACACACAGAGAGTGTTTGGGTCAGGTGCGCTGCTGTTTTATCACTGGAAATCTCTGGGAGGCTTAGTGGGATTGTGCGAAAACAGCAGGGTGAACTGATGGGCAACAAAACTGTTAGTGGGGCCCAGATTGGGGCGAGTGGGACACATGCCAAAACCTGAAACAATGTTTGCAAAACAAGCAAAATTAGTCCCACTGTAGCGATGGAGGAAGCAACTGCCACAACCGGGACTGAGAGGGAAACCATTCAGCTATTTGCAAATGTAAAAAAAAAAAAAAAAAAAAGACACTAAACTACAGCTAGGCAAAAAACACAAGTGCAAAAAATGTGAAGAGAAGGCCAAAGAAAATGTACCTTGGGCCCTCGCTGCACAGGGACCGTTTTTAGACTGCCTTTCCTGTTAGACTTTCCCTCATCGAGACAGTGCGTCACACACAGGGAGTCTGCGAGCCTGACAGATGTTAACCCCTTCCAAGCTAAACAGCAGTTTTTCCTGTAAGGAGCGTTCCACTGGGCCTGTTCACACACTGTCAGCGGGTCGGTGTGTTTGGACTGAGCTTCTTGGTACCCCACAACACTCCCCTCAGGCTCTAATCTCTTTTACAGCTAAGAGAATTTAATGATCACATTACGGCTTCTACCATACTGGAGTGTCCCCCCTAAAAAAAAGAAAGGAAGAGAGCGCAGGTTTAGTTCATGGCTGTGTCAAGTCCTTAGAGTCATTGATACAACGCCTTGCAAAAATATTCTTGCCCCTTAAACCCCTTTCCCCCATTTTGCCACGTTATAACCACAAACGGCAGAGTATTTCAGTAAACTTTTGCACACCGATTGCACCAATCTTTCATCTATGTAAAAGTTAAACACAAAGTGCATCATTGTAGAGTAGAAGGAAAATAATGCATGGTGTTTTTTACCACCTTTAGTCCTTTACACCTAAGAAAAAAGAATCAGAGCAACAAATTATCCACAGAGGTCACTGAAGTAGAAATATAGCTGTTGTGTGAAGGCCTCACAGGTTTATTAGAGCGAACAGCATGATGGACACCAATGAACATAGCTGGTTCATCAGAAAGAAAATTGTCAAGAAGTTTGAAATGGAATTAAGTTACAAAACTGGACAACGTCCCAAACTTTGAGCATCTTAGCGAGTGCTGTTCAATCATCCGTGAATGAAAACAAAACCATACAACTGCAAACCTAACAACACATGGCTGTGTAGTTAAACTAGCAGGTAAGAGAACAAATCAGTAAAATGCCAAAAATAACATAGGAGGAGCTGCAGAGATTCAGACTTCACACTGAAGAAAATGTCAACGTGACAACTATTAGTCGTGCATTTCACAAATCTGGAATTTCTGGAATGGCAGTAAAGAAAGCCCTTGTTGAACAAAAGCCTAGTAACCAGTTTGTCACAAGACACGACAAATACGAGGAAGAACATCTTTGATATGACCAAAATTGACCAAAATGTGTGGCATTGACTCAGGGCAGATGAATGCAATTCCACACCAATATTAAAAGATTCTTGCATGTAAAAAATGTATTGAAAACACAACGTGTCTTTCCACATTGCATCCATTCACTACTTTGTGTTGGTCTGTCAAAAGTTGTAGTACAACAGAAAGTTTGTGGTCAACATGAGAAAGACAATGAGAAGACATTATACACTTTATTATCATAGAAAAAAATTATAGGACAGATAAGTCTAAAAAACACACAGACAGATTATAAATGATCTGTCTGTGTGTCTGTTATTTTTAGGGAGCTATAGTTATTAATCACAGCCTGAAAGCTGACATCAGGCAGCCAGTAAACGTTAATTAGGACCACCCAATGGCCAGGCCAGTGTCATTAGCTAATTGAGTTTGTTTATGCATTTGTGTTTGTAAGGACAGAAGATAAAAGACAATAAAAAAGGAGGAGGAGGAGGAGAAAAGAAGGAAGGGAAGTTTGGAGGTGAATGGAGGCAGGGGGGGATGTGGGCATGTCTCATCCAGTGCTCTGTTTTGGTGACATGTCCTTCAGCTGAATCTACGGGGAGACAGAAGAAAAAAAGGGAAGGAGACTGGGATGGAGCCCATCGCCCTCCCTAACCCCCACCGCCGCTCACAGAAACCCGAGGCCTCAGCCACGTCCGGAAACTTCCTCCAGCAGTGAAGCCACGGAAAAAAAGACGTAAAGAAGGCATGACAACATGTTTTTTCCAGTTTTCCCCCATATCTCTACACTTAAGTCGCGTTCTAGGCTTTTGCACCCCCTCGACTCCACAAGAGAGCACGCTTGTGGACACCAACAGAAACGCACGCCTGCATGCACATAATGCACACACTATCCGAACTCAAGCGGCCTCTAGCCCCTCTTTTTGTGTGTTTTTTTGTTTTTACACACCAGCTCTGCAGCATTCCCAAGGGGTTGTTCAGAGCGATGCTGTGTGTAGCACTCAGCCAGCCACCATCACTACACGGTCTCAGAAGGCTTGGTGTGGCTGGCTGTGGTTATGCCTGTTGAGTCCTCCTGACCACCACATGATGAATCACGTTCCAGCTCTGTCCAAAACGACACACACACACTCATGCCTACACGGAGACACCAGCTCTCCCGCCCTGCACAGCTCCCAGCAGCCCAGGCAGGAGAATCTCCCTCCATCTCCCTCGCCGTGCATGGAGATTAATTTTAACAAGCCAAGTCAGAGCTCTCAACGGCAGTACAGAGAGCAGGAAAAGTAGAAAATTCACCAAGGAGCATGGGGGAGGAGGGAGAAAGCCCTGCTCCAGCCCGCCGCTGTCAGGGCCTTTCTTCTTCTCAAGCTGTGATTTGCGCTCTTGGCCAGGTCCGATTCAAGTCCCACAGATAGCGCAGTCCATGCCCCACTAGGCTTGTTAGAGTAGCTGAATGGATGCCTACATGTAAGGATTTGGCCCAAAAGCTAGGACAAAAACAACAACAAGAACGCAAATCTAGGCAGACAGGCGACAAAGTGAGACTTTGCCCAGTTTTTTTTGTTGTTCTTTCTTTATTTTTTTTCTACTTTCTGCAGCTGCTCCGTATAGGCAGCACAGTAGTCACCAAGATCCTTGCTCACTGCAGGTTAGAGGTTTACATTTTTTTCCCCTTTTTCATTACAAGTTTAATTGTTTATATGTAGAAGTGTGATAGTGTAAAAGAAAAACTCTTCTTTACATAAATAGATTTTGCTTATGCTGCTTTTCTTCTGTGCCTGTGAAGAAATAAACTTTCTGTCTTAGAGACTTTTAAACAAATGTCTATGAAAGTCTCTTACATTTTGTGATGTTATGCCCAAGCGTTGTAACTGTGAATTAGAAAGAAAAGGATTCTTTCTACAACAAATAAAATAAAATAAAAAATTTAAATTAAATTGTTTTTATTGTTTTATACTTGTGCATATGTATTAATTGTTTTTATCTTGTAACCAGGTTGCTATGTATTGCAAATTTTTTGCTCAGGTCCCTCTTGAAAATGAGATCTAGATCTCAACGGGGTTTACCTGATTAAATAAAGGAATATATAATATATAAATGATTGTACCATTGGTTTGCGCTCATGCTTCCCCCATCTACCTCCCACATACTCTCTCTCTATAATACCTCTCTATAAAAACTAGTGCAACAAATTTACCTTCAGTAGCATTTAGTAAATGGAGTCCTGTGTGTAATTTAATCTCTGTACAAATCCAGCACTTAGTAAATGCCTCAGAAAACATGAGCATCATGAAATACAAGGAACACAGGTGACAGTTAAGGGAAGAAGTTGTGGAGAAATTTAAAGCAGGGTTAGGTCAAAAGATGCAATAAAATTCTCTAAAAATGAAAAGACAATGGGCAACATTTCAGTCTTTAAATCTGCAAAGCTGATGGAAACACAATCCAATCCAACAAGAGGTGATTCCTTAGCATACGTATTCTAGGATTTGAATAAATATGCATACCACAGTTTCGTTAAAAATAAAAATAAATGTTGAAATATGTTTCTATCTCCTCATAATTATCCACTACATTGTTGCAGTCTATTGCATAAAGTTATGTTAAAATTTGTGGTTGTAATGTAATAAAGCATGAACATGTTAAAAGGCTGTGTGTTAATGCTTTCTTTATAGCTGCTTTATTATCCATAATACTTAGCAGGGATTTTTTTTCTCTGTATTTCAAAATAAATCTGAAGTCAACA
Source organism: Xiphophorus maculatus (assembly GCF_002775205.1). Classification (NCBI taxonomy): domain Eukaryota; kingdom Metazoa; phylum Chordata; class Actinopteri; order Cyprinodontiformes; family Poeciliidae; genus Xiphophorus; species Xiphophorus maculatus. The sequence goes on from NC_036454.1 coordinate 23,610,393, forward strand.
TTTCCAACATATTTTTATACATTTTTCTTCTTTTTGCATATGTTAACTTTTATTATTTAAATGAACTGACACCGTTAACAAAGCTGCAAGCTCTTTCAGCTTTAAATATTTCCAAATTTTATTCGGATAGAAATTTCTATCCATTGAGGGCCATGCAGCGCAATTTTTACACAGTTTGGGAGATCCCTTCCCACATTTATAAATCTCCAGAATTTTACACATAGCAGTTAAAATGACATGACAGCTGTCATGTCATTTTATGTGTGGTAAAATGATCCAATTTGGGACCAAATAAATGCAGACACCCATGCATGTGTATAGGCTGTGTTTTTGCAGGGTGTGTTTGTTCAGTTGTGTGTGTCCCATGTCTGACAGAAAGCTGTCTCTCGCAGTGTTCAGCACACTATGTGGTGTTCTGTCTAACTGCTAATAGATCACCAGGGAACCTGCTTAGCCAATCACCTGTGAGCTTACACTTCTGTCTGGAGAATGGCACTCTTCCAGTGAATGGGGTGAGCAGAGGAGAGGAAAATAAAAAAAAACAAAAACAAAGAAAAACACCTATTAGAGACGTAGATTTATTGTTACCATGGCACCTTGACATGGTTAAAGAGCAGTTGGTTTCTGAGCTAATACACCTCCACCCCCACTTCCCCCACACCCCATCTTTTCCTCCCCTCCAAGCACACCTTTAACATGCCCCGGAGGAGCGCTATAGTACTCTGTGGAGCATGAGAGATGCTCCACCACCAGGCAGAGGTGGGGAGACGGCTCCAGCTGGATGCAGGGACACAGGGAAGAACTTCTAAAATTAGCCCCAGCATGTGATACAGGGGAGAGGGGGCAGGGGATGAGGGAGCAAGTGTGGAAATGGAGTACAGGAAAAAACAGAAAGAGAGAGAGAGAGATTGCAAGTGTGGGAGAAGGAGTGACAGTAGACAGGGATGTGCTGAGAGGGTGGTGACAGCACACGTTTACTGAGCTGCCTCTCTGCGTGCTCACCAGGCTGTGGCAAATTAAATGTCTGATAAATTCATAATTTCATAAACACTCACACCTTTCACACACTGCAGGGTTTAATTTGCCTTTTAATAACAATGGCAAGCACACCACTTACTCCCACACACTATTTTGTGGCTCGCTTGGGATACATTTGACTTGCTCATTGTGAGATTACTGCGCGACTACGCTGGAGCTTAAGCTCCATGACTGGTCCAGTGTCAGTGGGCATATGTGTCCTCATGTCCCACTTAGTCCCCTGCCGAGGAGCCCAACCTGCTGCTCTGTGTGGGAGAGCGCAGGGCAGATGGGTAAAGTCCGATTATAGAGTTGTCTGACCTCACTCGCAGGCAGCTAACAGCGCTCTGTGCCCAGGGCCGGCGCAGAAAGAGTGTTTGTTGTTGGTATTAGGGGCTAAACGGCTTAGCAGTTCGCAGACGTGCTTTTTAGAGGGTCGAGCACACGGTTTTGACTCACTGCCAGACCCTGAGACACCAAGGCAATTCAGGGGCTCTGTATGGTCTAAAGGGGCAGGGGAAGGGGAAAGGAGTGTAAAAGAGGGGAGGAATAAGGAAAAGGTATTAACTGAAACAGAACGGCACAGGTGTCCCTGCAGTGATTTGACAAAGTAGCCTACAGAACCTTACTGTTGAATTTAAGTTATATATTTTAAATATGTTTCTCTTATTTCAGACACCTTTTACCAGCATATCAATATTTTACAACGCTCAACAACTTTTTTTGTTTGTTTTTTTTGTTTTATTTGAGAAAAGTTGTCTCAGGATTTTTTCACACTTGATTGTCCGACAGACTTGGAACCCGTGTTAGGTGAACCAAACCCTTTGAGAAACTTGTTCACCCTATCGGCTGTGGTGGAGCTGCACCAAGAACCACTGAAGGAAACGTCTGAAAGAGACACACAGCGCAACATCCTTCTTCACGAAATGTAAACAAAAATGGGGCAGCGTCAGATTTTAACAGTTGTAGTATTTCTCTTTCGTCTTTGGCAATAGACAACTAGCCATTTATCCCTCCAGCACTAGACAGATATTTGTTTTGGTTATATTTTCCCAGAATGCCGTGCACTTTAGATTGCTTCCTGCTTTTGGAGGAACTGGTCTCCAGTCCTCTTGCCATTCACATATGCATTCAAACTTCACCAGAGACACTCGATTTCTTGGGCTTTCAAGATCCACTTAAAGGCCCAAAGAAATTTAGAAAGCCGCAATTTTTCAGAAAAAACGGAAATAGTGCACTTCACTTTGAAACACATTCACTTATATTACCCTGCGCCACCCGACAATGGTTTTGAGGTAAGTACAAATAAACACCTTGGCGGGGATGGCTATGACATTTTCAAAACAGCGTGCCTTGCCCCAGATCTATTCCTGGCTTGTCTGGGTGTCACATAATCCTCTGATTTCCTGTTGGACTTTACGTTTCCTGTCTGTACTTGATGTCTCTACGGAGACACCCTTGTAAAGTGACAAAAATGGGCAGAACACCTGTCAACACTGGCCTCGGCTAAGCTAGTTAATCACAAGCAGTCGTGCGTGTTTATTAACCTGAGTGTTGTTAAATGAAATGTACATGCTGGTCAAATGTGACGCTTGTGGTGTTCTGTTAATTCTGTGGACTTTGTCACAGCTAAATCTATGTACAAACTGAGGCTAAACACACAAACTGCAAAGTAAACTGCACTCAGATTAGCTTGAAGTACTGCTAACAGATTGTGTCAACTGTGTGCACAGCCAAAGATGAAAAGGGCTACAGTAATCCCCTCTAGCCTGTCAGTTTCCCTAATCTCCTGCTTTTGTTGTTGCTGGAACCCAGAGCAGGGTGTGACGGGGTCAGGGGTGAAAGCTAAGAGTCCTGTGTGGACGGTGGAAGGGACAGATGAGGTTTCATGCCCTGAGAAGACCCTGAAAGCATGACTTCCTTTGTAGCCCTTTTGCAAAAAAGTAGATAAGAGCTAAGGAGGAGGAGGGCCCTTTTGGAAACGCATGCAGGTGTGTGAGGGTCAATAAAAAGGTCCAGTCTATCTCTATCGTACATCTAATTCAAAGTGTTTCATACGCCTTTTTTTGAGAGATCTAGCCATCTTTGAATTCCTTCGAGGGACTCCTTTTGAATTTCTATTTTAAACTTGCTTTGGAATCTGCAGTGATGGAAACAACCAAAGACAAAGCTGAAACTCAGTGAGCAGGTAAACTACTTGCTGGAAATATCTCCTGAATGTAGACTAACTGGAAAGTTTAAGACAAACAGAGCTCAACGGTAAAATGGAGAGAATGACGCACACCTGCAAGCCCACACACTTTTGCCCTGCACTGGTAGTGAGGAGGTGCGAAGGTCCCTCCCTCCAGCTAAATACCTATGGGATTATAGTAGCACAGCAGCCCGAAACACGCTTGTCCAATAGTCCTGCCCACAAACTGGGTAAAAACAACATCCGAGCCAGGGAGCTGCAGAAATCCCCAGGCTTTATGTGAGAGGCGACTGGAGGAGATGAGGTTGCACTAGCATGTCTTCTCCTCTGTGACCCCGGGGGGTGTGATAGGTTGAGAACAGTGGCTCGCATTGTTTAGCGAGTGGTACGCTCTGCTCCGCTCCCCCCACCACCGCCACCCTGCCTCCTCTTCACTCGTACCCCACCCAGCTAAAGATCAAGTTAACTCTTGCCTGCGGTCACTCCATTGCGCAGGAACTCAATCCTACACCGTTCTGTGTTGTCCTGGCCAGCTGGCGAGAGGTTAAAGCTTCAGCCTGGTTTCTCATATGATTCATTTCCACACACGGGTCACTGAGGAGAAAAGCCCTGAACAGGGGCCTGCTGTAGTTCTGAGAAAAGACTAATACTGAGCACGTTGGGCTTTGTACTCTTGTCAGATCTCATCTGCAATTTTATTCTTTGGGAATTCTTTGCAGGAGAACTTTTCCACACTTTCTGACATTGTAAATACAATCCGCAATGTGTTAACTAGGAATTCATGTGATAGAAAAACACAAAGCATAACAATGATTGGGAAATAGGAAAACAATACTGAAGCGATGATACAGATCTGTTAAGCAGATTTTATGTACATACCAGACTTTTACAGACTCAGTTTTCCAGTGTCCTTAGTCTTTTACATTTGTTTAGAAATATAAATTATTGAAGTTACTAAAGAATTCATTACCCATATTTTTAAAAGTGGGCAGCCTTTAAATATGGAACCTGAAAAAGAACAAGGAGGAAGGAGGGAAAGAAGAAAAGAATAAACGAACATTTAGACCGTACAATAGGGAAGTCTGGAAATACAGATATATTTCCATTTTCTTGTTACCTTTCACCGTTCTTATCCAGACCTGCACAATGCAGATATCATATATCTACATAAAAAGACTGGTGGTTTATTAACTTATTTAATAAGTATTCTTTAATAAGTGTTGTTTAATAAGTGTGGGCTGAAGCTGCACACTGCAAGCTGGACTTCTCATGGCCTTCTTTCAGTCTTAGAAACAACATTAGCAGGACAGCTAGCTTTGAATCTCTGCATCTCCTCCACAGGCATCTTGGCTTGTTCTTTGCTTAATGTTCGCCTCATTAATAGAGTATTTATGCTGAGATTAAATTATGCTCAGATTGACTCTTCTCCAGTTTGGTGGCTTCTGAGGTCACTTTATTGTAGTACATTTATTTCAGTGATAGAGTAAAGTGAGGTAGAAACAAATGCATTTATATAAAAATTGTTGAAAACCATGTGGTTTTGTCTTTCCCCTTCACACTTACATGCGACTTTACATTGGTACAATACATTAAATCCCAAGAAAACACATTGAAGTTTGTGACTATAATGTGACAAGATGTGGAAAAAGTTCAAGGTGCATGTATTGTTTTGCAATCCACTTTATGGCCATGAATGTAGGAGATGAACGTGGGGAAGAGGATCCTTTGTCTTGTTCCCAATGCTGAGGGGCAGAGTGGGGCAGCCGGGCTGGCCGGCAACTCATAAATCACGGCAGAGGATAGAGAGTAACAGCTCAAATTAAGATAAAACCCCCTTAATTATCAGCTAAACAGCCTGGTGTCCCCCCTCTCCCTGGGCTATCTGTCACCCAGCAAGCAGACCCAGTCACCAGGGGACAGGCTTTGCTGCTCTTCTTGCACAAGAGAGGAGTTTCTCACGCACACCCACACATTTTCCCCACAACTCGCTTTCTAGTTTTTCACACAAACATAGGATAAATCAAAACTTCAAGAATACTCGCGTAATTAAACATGTGGCTGTCAATCAAATTAGCCTTTAGCACTTTGCATCTGTTAACCCTTGCCTCACAGCACACCCACACACATACACATGCTTCTCTTTCCCCTTTTGTCTCTTTGCTTATTCACGACGCCCATTATCATTACCTTAATGACTTCTCAATGGCCCTCAGTCTTCTCTCTCTTCAAAAGGCTATCTCTATCTTGCCCTCCTCCTCCTCAACACAGTGAGATTTCCTGACATCCTCGCGTGCCTGCCGCCGTATCACACACAAACATTCGCGACGTAGGTCCCTTCGTCCACCCCAGTAGTGTGATATGAGGTAGAAACGGTGAAGAAGTCCACTGGAAGATGGAGAGAAAAAGAAAAGAAGTGGATGGAGCAAGGAATAAAAGAAGACCAAAGATCTGTTTTGGTGTTTGTGGTGCTTGAATGTTCTTTTTTTTTTTCACCAACTCTTCTTCTCCAGCTCTACCCCCCATTTCACCCACCCCTCCACCTCTTTTCTCTTGAAGGCAGCTTATTGATTTTATATTAGGCCTGAGCTACCATCTGGCTGCTTTTCATTCCTCTGTTTTTATAAAGCAAGGAGAGCACAGAGAGACAGAGCAAAAGAAAAAAAAAGAGATCGAAAAAGTCTGGGCAGAAAATTCATTATGTGTTAAATAAAGGCTCAGAGAGAGGGAGGGAAGCATATACAGTGTAGTGTGTGTGTATAAGACAAAACGTGTCTGTCCTTCTGTATGCTTTTTCATGATGTGTATTGCAAATTAAATTATATGTATTGGCAAAGAATGCAGGTAAACACACCACTCACTCTATTCTTTATTTGGAGGACCTGCCATAATTTCATGTGGTAAAATCCTCACCTTCACAAATAGGTTAAGTTTCCTCATCTCTTTTTCTCCTGGCCATCTCTCATCCCTCAAAGAAGAAAAATAGATAGAGAGAGAGAAGGAAAACAGATAGGACCCCAGAGAAAAGGCTCAGCACCTGAGAGCCACAAATCTCCACCTCCCTTATCTATCCTTCTTTTGTCCCTTCTCCATCCCTTAGGAGGAAGGTAAGCAAGCAGAACCTCGTGTCAGTTCCTTCCCATCAGCCATTGATTTGTTTCATCAATGTGTGATCGTCTGATGACAAATATTTAACATCCTGCCACAGTATTGATCTGCATACTGTTGGTGAAATAGGAACTGAGGATGTGTTTTCCTCTCAAGAGGTCAGGTTAGTGTTTGCCCTCTGTCTGCTGTTCAAACTGCAGAAAGCGTGTATCGTTTCATACCCTGACTGTAAAGCAAGCGTGCTGCAACCATGATCTGAATCCGATTACAGTGTCAGGGAATTGGTTTCATACATCTGTTATTTATTTAATTTTTTTGTTTTGCATTTTGCCACATTGAAACCACAAACGTGAATGTGTTTTATTGAGATTTCCTGTCATAAACCAGAAAAAACTAGAGCATAAATGTGAAGAGTAAAATAAAGGAAACACAATTTTCACATTTCTTTTTTACAAAAAATAGGATGCTCTCATCTTCAGTATGAATGTAGCTGTTCTCTAAAGGTTTTAGAAAACATCAGTGAACACATAGCATCACGAAAACCAAGCAACACTCCAGATCCGATCAGATATAAATTAGGATATTATGCCCTGTTATATCATTAACCCTAAACCTGCAAGCAGAATGCTATGTGTAACAGAAAACTAACAGTACACATCCCTGCAGTAAAACATAGCATTGGCAAGATTATGCCGTGGGATGCTTTTTGACAAAGAGGAACGTCTATTCTACTTTAATAAAAATTACTATGTGCAAAACCTTTGTGAGAAAGCATGGTGGTGGCAAAGTCATGCTCTGGGGAGGGTTTTTGCTCTACAGAGAAATGGTGGCTGGCTGTAGTCAATGGAAAATGGATGCAACTAAATATGGAGTAAACACAGAAGAACATATTTAGAGGCTGGACAGCCACAGCCTAAATGGTGTGATTCAGATTAAATTCATAGATTCATAAATTCATCCTGACTGAGGCTTTAGCTATTTTGCAAAAAATACTAGACATTGTTTGCATTTTACAGAATCTGACTATAAATGTTTATATTCAAAAAGGAAACCGTTTTTAAACTTGTGTCATTTCTAGTGCTTAATTCTACTTTACTTTGTGTTTGTCCATGTTACAAAATCCCATTAAAATGCACTGAAGTTACTGGTTCTAATGTGATAAAATGTGGAAAAGCTTTAGAGGCACAAACACTTTAGTGAGGAACTATATGTGTATATATGGAATTATGGTGTAACTTCAAATATGATTAAACCCACAAATAAACTGTTACAGTTAAACTAAGAATACACCAACTAAACTAGAACCATATGTTTGGTCAAAACTGAATATAATTCCTGTTTGACCCACGGCCTGACAGATCTGTTTGGACAAAACAATTGAAACAAAAATGCCTCTTTGAGGAAGACTAACGTTTGAAAGTACATGGCCACGCTCCATTTGAGGATGCTGCTGCCATGTGGGGTCCTGATGCTGAGGAGGCTGACAGTGAGTGTGCCTGTGGGATACTGAGATCCGGGACTTTTCTGTGATTAATGATAGGGGACGCGCCCCACTAATTGTGGTTCCTGACACAGGCACACGTCCCCAGACAAAGCAGGACAGGCCTGGAGCAGGGTGCCATGCTCAATCACCTTCCAGCAAAACGCCTGTGTGTTTCTCTAGAGGAGGGAGGGGAGATTCAGAGCAAAGAGAGGACACGGAATATCTTGTGATTACAGGAGAGGAGACCTCCAAAGAGACTTGAGTATCCTACCAGCTGAGCAGACTATGGAAACGCTCACTGCCTGGAACACAGCTGAGATAGAGATTTCCTAGGAGCAATAGCTAACAAAACCTGGAAGGCAGAGCATCCTAGAATGAAGCAGCGGATCTTCTTGCCCTTACTTTATCTTGACCAGACTATCCTCATTGGATTTAAAACAAGCCTACTTGTAGGTTTGTTGAATTAAATACACCTACTGCAACACCATCAACAACATCATGCAGTTTAACTGAGAAAAATAAAACACCTCAACACAATTGAGGTGTCCCACATCTCCATAATCACATCTTCATGGAAAACTATTACTAAATGGAGCAGGTATTTCTATTTTTGCAAATGTTTATGAGTGAAAATCAAACTAAATTTAAATAAATATTACAGATAATATGAGCCATAACTCTAAAATAAATTTATTGTATAGTTTCATCGGCACTAGAAACTCTAGGCTTTTCTGGTTTCCTACAGTTTTTACTGAAGGTTATTATACCATGAGAATCTTATACCGGACAATGTCTTTTCTGCAAAGGATGTGGAGCTCAAGGGAAATTTTTTTCTCTTTTTTAAGACACAGGTAAAAACTTTTACACAACTCACCCATGGAGTCTGTAAAAGTGAACTAAATGGTCCCAAAATGCAAATGCATTGTCCTTCCCTTCCACCTGCCGGCATATTTTGAGAGCAGAGACAGATGGAAGTCATGAATTGGCTGAAGTGAGGGACTCCAGACATTCAGCTCTATTAAGAAATCCCTTTACAGGGGGCGGGAGCTGGGCTGTTTTCATATTGTTTCTATGAGCAAAGCGGTTGCCACAATGGGTTTGGTTCTCAGAATGAAAGGCTTTGCTGGGGTCTGTTTTAGATTTGCCTTTACATTTGAGATCAGATTTTTAAGCACCGTTTGAACTCATCAGAAGACAAGTCTTGACTTAATTCAAAGAATCATTTTGTTTAGATGTATTTTTAAGCTTACTTGAAGTCATATGTTTTTCTGTAAAGCTGGGGGTGTATCATACCTTGGCCTCTTGGACTGCTATGTTGTCTTAGGTCCGAGTCATTCAGGCCTAGCCCCCCGTTGGTCCCTCTTTGCCCACCCCCACCACCCCAGTCCCCCAAGCCCCTGTGAGCTTCCCACAAAAAAGTTCACAATGCTATTCAAACAATAGGCCAAGGGACAAAGAGCACATTTACACAAGTGGAGCTTTCTTTAAAAGCAAAAAGGCACTGTTTGGAAGATTTCCAACCCTTCCCCCCCTTCAAAAAATTTTTTGAAGAAGAAACAAGGATCCCCCTTTCGCCCCTCTATGTCCCACCTCTCAATACCCTTGCTTTACAAAAAAAAAAATAGTTCACCATTCCAGTGATGGAGACGTGGGAGCCAAATAAACTGAACCCAGCCCAATCCCACCCGCCAGTCCACAAGCACCCCCAATTTAGCCAAACACCCTCTTTACAGGACAAAAGCCCTTTAAAGGCTGAGTGTATGTGAGGGCTCTGGTGGATACCATAGTGGCTTAAAGACCGTGGAGGCCTCTAAAAGACACTTCTTTTACTCCCAGTCTCCTTCCATGCCTCCCTTTTCCTTCTCTCTATCTCTTTCTTTTTCTCCCTCAGTTTTTCTCTCGGGCATTTAAAGGTTCAGCAAGGGGTAGAAAGAGTTTTGGTCGCATGGGGAGAGGGACCCAAATGGGGGTGAGGTGGGGGTGATGAGGGTGTTCCTGTGTCAACATTGTGGTATTTTCCCAAAGATGCATATCGCCTCTATACAAATAGGAGATGTATTTATAGGAGTACATAGAAAGCTGCAGGAGTGGAGAGTGTTTGGCCGAGCTTTCTTGCCACAGCCCCCAAGGCTCCATGGACAGTCTTCATGGCTAGTGAAATTGTTATTCTTTAGATGGACGTTGGCTGGGAAACACGCAAGTTCTCAGGCGACCACACACTGTTCGCCCTCCCAATATGGCTGCCCTGCAGAGGAGCCCATTGAAGGACGGCATCCAGCATCATACATCTTGACTGGAGCCAGTATCTCAAGGTTCCTGTCGCTATGCCCTGCGTGGAATTTAGTCGAACACCAAGCATGTTTGGGAAAGAAGGGCACACACTGCAGCTTGTCTGACGCAAGCTGTGGCAAGCTAGTCATCGCAGCTTTGAGCGTTATGCATTAAAATGATTTTACTGTTATGTAAGCAAGCCAAGGCTTCGCTTTAAGAGGTCAGCCAAACCAGACGGGCAGGTAGACGAGCAGCACGAGGAGTTCCCTGGCACATATTGAGGTAACTCTCTTGAAGAAAACTTGGCAGCATGCAGGAACAAATATAAAGGACAAAGAGAACAACATTCCAGCACTCAAAGCTTCTGTATTATCTTTGTAATCCATCAAATCTCTCCTCAGACACATACTCTCATATCGATGCAGTACTTTCATGGCAGCATTTTTGCAATATACCAGTCAGACCAGTGTTATCAGTGAAAAACAGGTTGTTTTTTGGTACAGTATATCCTTCTAACAACAGGCTGTTCCATTAAACAACTGAAATATAATGTTGTGACAATGTGTGCTACAAACCTCAAAAATGCACAAAGCAAAACTATACTAGGCATACAAAATGCTTTCATACTTTTACACATTGTGTCATATTAAGATTACAAGCTATAGCGTAATTCATTTGGATTTTATCTATTACATAGTTCTCATGTCATGTCACACGTCCGTGAACTTTGTAACTGACAGCCATCTTGGTAGGCAGTGGCTATTGATTGGTGACGACAATAAAAAAGCCACAAGCTTAGAACTAGCTCTCGCCTTGTTGATATCTAACTTACAAACGATATAAGTACATTACAACTATTACTAAATTACAATTTTTAGTACCCTACCCAACTCTGAGTAATCCCAGGATAAATACCTGTGATATTTACTGCAATACTTACTGCCGAACTAGCTAAGACAAGCATGTAACCAATGCGCATGTTACTAAATGTACTTACTCTGCTCGTCACCAGAAACGTGTAATTCAGGCGAAAAATTCATACCTTAAACTGGTTAAACACAGACTGCAGGCCGCCAAGCTCCTCCATGTGTACTCAGTCTTCGTCTGACATATTTTCCTTCTCCGTCTCATTCCGGTGGATTCCGACAGTATTGATTTTGTTCACGTATCTTTCTCTTGCACATTGGTCAAGATTGTGTGTCCACATTTTCTTTTTGTTGGTATTGAAGCCTTGGGTCCGGTTATGCATTGCGCTTGCCTACAAAGATGCTGCGGATCACTTCCGGCACTTCTTCTTCTTTTCCTCCCACCTTACTTCCCTCCCTCCATCTCTCTCTCTGTTTTTTTCTTTCTGTCCTTCTTCTTCTTGAAATTTACTGGGGGTTGGCAAAAAAAAAAAAAAAAAAAACAACGTTAAGTGAGCATTACCGCCACCAACCGGTAAGGATTGTTGACCAAGTGACACAAAACAAAACTTTAAAAAAAAAAGAAAAAGGTTCAGACTTTTAGGAACTATGACCAAGATAGAAGTAATGCACATTTGTGAAGTGAAAGGAAAGTAAAATTATGCATAGTTTTTGAAAATTTTACAAGTAAAAATCAATAGTGTGACATTTGTATTGAGTTCCCTTTTCTGCAATACCCCTTAATAGAATCCAGTTAAATTCAAGTGAAGGTCACAAACAACCTTCCAGACTTTGAATAACAGAGTATCACACCCAATATATAAAAATAGAATATGGTAGAACTGCAAACCTACCAACATATTGTCATGTGTAACCTCCAATAGTATGATAGCTGCAAATAACATAATAACTTTGGTCATTTAAACTATAATAATGCCAATAGCATTACCTGTGAGATACAGTCGTGTCAGTTTCATTCTGTGAGACAACGTTTCTATAGAAGAGACAGAAATGCTTTTCAGAGTTGATGCGAAGAAGGATGTAGCTAAAAGCTGAAGCTGAAAAAAGCTTCAAGATTTCAGTGAAGATTCACCTTCTAGGGTGAGAACAAAGCTAAACAGAGGCAGAGCTGTAGTTGACTGGATTGATGAAAGCACTTATATGCATTAGAGAGGACCAGTCAGAGTCCAGACCAAAATCCAGTTAAGAGTTAGGTGTTCAAAGACACAGTCTTTCACCTCTAAATGAGCTTTAGCTAGAATGGACACTAAAGAATGGGGACCAAATACAATGGCACACTGTCCAGAATTTTATTTATAAAAAAAATGTTGAAAATCATGTTACCTTGTCGTTCCATTTCATAATTATGCAGCACTTTTTGTTGACGTAACACATACAATACCAATAAAAAACACATTAACATTTCTTCCTCTAACGTGAAAACTGTAGCCATATTCTTACTTTAGCAAGTAGAAGTTCTCTAAGCAGTATCACCATTTAGTGATAGTTCTCAGAGAATTCTTCTAAAATCGTCTGCTTTATTTGCACAGAGCACTCATAACCAGCATTTATGCCCCTAACCGTTTTCCACTTTCTCCCTAATCCTCCTTCCTGAAAGAGACACTCCCAAACGACATGCCAGTCTGCGGTATAACCAGTCTCTGCTGTTTGCTAAAGCTGCAGCTCCCTGTGCATTGTGCTCACAACAGGCCATGCAATCCTACACAGCAAGGCACCGAGTACAGCAGCAAGCATAAACACACCTGAATAACACAGACAGGGTCCTGCAGGGAGCTTCTGAGTGTGTGTGTATCCTAGACAGCGCTGATGCAGGGCTGAGCACCACAGCCCTGTTAGGTTGCATTGACGTCTCCACCTCAGAGCTGGCACACTGGGGAGTTATTGATTACCATTAAGCATCCATGCAGATGGCCAATAAAGAGCACGTGAGCCAAAGAGGGTCTGGGGAGCAGAAAGAGGGGAGGCGTGTGTGTGTGTGTGTTTAGAGTGTGTTAGAAGGCAGTAGAAGTAAGACGGTGTTTGAGGTGGTGAAATAAGAACATGAAATTGCTAAATATTGCAGTTTTGGTTTGATTTTGTTTATATGGTTATATTTTTCTGATTTTGTTTTTCAAGCGGCACTGGAAATTGCAAGCAGATATAATCTAGTATAATCTAGTATCTAGATATGATCTAGTATTTTACATTTTTTTATTCATTTTTTTTTTTTGTAAAAATGAATCTAGACACCATATTATTTTCAGGTATTTCTCATGTTACTCCTCCGGGTTTTAAAATTCCTCAAGTTCCTACATGCTTGTCAGGTGTTGTGCAATAGTCCACAACTTTTTCCGTCATGTCTTATCATTTGAAATCTAATGTTGAGATTAATGGTGCTGAAGCTCTGCTCAGCAAATTGTACACTGTTAAAGACACTTTAAAGTGATTATGTGGATTTTTTGAACTGATGTTCAGTAAAGTTCTTATCAATGATAGTTTTATTATCTGTATATGACAGATGTCATATCAGTGAGTTTGTTGAATATCTCAAGAGCAATGGAAGGCTAATAAAAAGTCATATGTGACTTTGTTTTTGCTAATATTAGCTTTCTAATAGCATTCAAACTAAAAAAAAAAAAAAAAAAAGAATTTTTACATACTACAACATATTAGCAGCTTCTACCTGTCTGTATGTTTTTTCTCTGTTTATTCAGCCAAATCATGAGAGCAGCTGCATTTAAGCTATGCTGGTTCACACTGTAGACTGTATCTTCAGGCTTCACTGCCACTCTGAGATCACCAAGAGTGGAGAAAAACATTTAAACTTTAACAAAAGATGTAATTTGTGCCACAGCATTTTCGCTGCAATATCTGCAGCTGATACAGGCCCCAGTGAACCAGTGAAATCCCTTCAATGAGAAACAAAGATGTTGTTCAGCTAAGGAAATACCCCGAGAGTCTTCTGTGAAAGGTTTAACAATTAATATCTTTGAATGTTGCATTGTATCCTGGGGATATTAACACTTTTAGTTGGAATTGTTTTAAATTGCTAAAATTTGCTTGAACAGGGAATCCTTCCTAGTAGCTATTAGCCTTCGCTCCTCTCTAAGGATTTAATCAGTATTCTACAAGCTCACTCTGACGTGGAATATTTCTACTCTAGACAAAGGAACTAGTGTTGATAATAACTTTATAGAATCTTATCTGGAAATGCATAAACTATCCATTTTTAAATAAAAAAAAATATGCTGTGTGGCACAGTGTTTTATCCACAAAATACCAATTTTTATTATGGGTTTTTCATCCTTTTAAAGTACGTCAGTCTTATCTTCACTGTTTTGGTTGTTTCATACCAGACCTTTTCAGTTACAAAATGATGCTGTCTCCTGAAGTTTTAAGATAATAAAAAAATTGAATTAAAATAACACATCTCAGTTATAATCCCAGGTCCTGTGATGTAAAAAAAAAAATAGATTGAAAAATAATTTCACTTCTACAGTTCAAGTGAAACGTATAAAAGGAAAAAATGGGAGGAAAAATGCAAAACCTCATTGCAAAGGTGTGCGTGCACACCATTTAACTAATACTTTGTTGAAGTACCTTATCATATAACTTATACATTCACTCTTGAGTTTGCAGCTACCATACGCTATAACAAATCTACTTTACTAGGGACAAAAAGAATTTTCCAGACATTTGCTCATTTGCTCACAAGCTACAAAAACCAGAACAACAAAAGAATGATGTCCTCATAGAAAAATCTAAGTTTTGGAATGGTCTTATCAGGATTTGACCTTTAGATGTCCTCACAGTCCAAGAGAACTTTTGAGTGGGAAAGTAGGCAAATACTGCCAAGACAAGAAGTAGCCCATTGACAGACTTCTAACCAGAAATAAGGTGCTTTAGCAAAGTATTAGTTAAAGGAAAGTGAAGGTTTGAAAATTATTGATGTCTATTTTTTCTCAAAAATAGATCCCAAAAAAACCTAGAATTTAACAGGAGTGTACTGACTTTGGAGAGCCACTGGATCTCATACATGGTAGCAACGCAATGTGTTTACAAGCACAAAATGGAAGCAAGATGGAAGAAATAGTAACACATAAGTACGAAATGGGGGTACAAGCTAGCAAATTAACAAACCAAACAGCAGACTTTCAAAACACTAAAGAGACAGAAATGCCACCTTTAACATCATATTTATTGTTATTTAGTTACTCAATAAAACATATACAGATATATACAATATGCAGGAAAACAGACGACTGCACTTTACATATTATTAAAAAAAGGAAAACAATAACAAAAAACCTGTTTGTAAATTGCCGTCACAGTCCTCCATCTATTGTTCA
This sequence comes from Xiphophorus maculatus, assembly GCF_002775205.1. Lineage (NCBI taxonomy): Eukaryota > Metazoa > Chordata > Actinopteri > Cyprinodontiformes > Poeciliidae > Xiphophorus > Xiphophorus maculatus. The sequence continues at coordinate 23,625,714 of NC_036454.1, forward strand.
AGAAATTCAAATTCAACAGAAGCTTTTATTTAAAGGTTACAAGATTGCCTAACACACAGCAAAATGTTCTCTTATTATACATGTGCAATACCAATAATCTTTTTTTTTATTATTATTTTTCATTTCCCTTATCAAACAAACCCCCTTGACCTCCTCTGTTGTTTCTAGTTTCCATTGGCTGAATTGTATACAAGTCTTTGAGCTCACAAGATGTGCAGCGGAGAAGAGAGAGAGAAAAAAAACACTTTCTCAGCAAATTGACTGAAAGAGAAATATGAGTTCAATGACTGATAACGGTTCGAAAATGCTTTGACAAAGACAAAAAAATCAGAGTTTGCTGTCCTCCCCCACCCCAAAAAAATGCTGACGTACATTCATGCATAACTGTCCCTCTTCTAGCCTTCCTCTGGGTCCATTTATTAGAGTTTGGCTTTGCCAAGTGAACCGGCGGGCCTTATCGGAGAAATTAGCCCACCATTGGTCAAACATGTCCCCAAACAGAAGAATCAGGTCAACTTTAGAGGTGTAGCCATAACTGAGGTAAGAGCAGGCAGACTGCAATAAGCAATGAAGCCGAGGTCACATCACCGATACTTAAACACGGGTATACAATCAAAGCCAATGACAACTGACATCTGTTCCTCTGTTCTTCTGCTTTTCTCTTCTCCTCCTTAAACATGTCTTTATTTCTCTTCAACAATGAAATCAAAGGGGAAAGGGAAAAAAATGGATTTGAGGTTTTCCAGATGTGGGGAATCGGCGAGTCGGCCCCACGTTTTATTGTCCAGCAGAATATTAATGCATGACTGTGTTAAAAAAAGAAAAAAAAAAATCATGGCATTTGATTCTGTGTGTGAGTGTGGGTGTAACTTGCGTTCGTGTTTTTGCGTTTATGAGCACAAATGTCTCTCTCCCTGAACAGGCAAGAGCCGCACACAGCTGTCTCACTGACATATCATCGTCATCATTTCTTTTCTTTTTTTTTCTTTTTTTTTGTCTCTGAGGTTGTCCTTCAGTTTTTTTTTGTTTTTTTTTCTGGTTTTGTATCCTTCTTAGTCCAAGTCTGTTTTGTTGCTCAAGTCAGAGCTGCCACAAACGTCCCAAATCGGTTCGAGATGTCAGAGTGGATGGAGCGCCAAGAGGAGACGGGCCCCCCTCGGCCCTTGCTGTCCCCCAGCTCGTCTGTGCAGTGGACGGACAGGCACTGCAGGTGGTTCCCGCCGCTGCTTCCGCCTCCTCCCCCTCCGGCTCCTGGGGCCACAGCTCCGGTCTTACTCTGGGAGAGCTCGGATTCTGAACAGAAGCACAGGAAGGACGAGGTTAATTAAGGCTTCAACAATTCCAAGCAGCTGGCATTCTCTGATACAGATGAATCATTTAAAATATACACATTTAATGAAACCAGTGTCATTTTCACATCCCACTCTCAGTCTGCACTGTGAAATTAATTCAACACCATTTAATCCCCCCTCCTCCCCTCTCCCATTTTTCATCAATAAGACCAAAAGTGGAGCCTGTAAGCAGAGCTTCTTCTCACAGTCCACCTCCTCACTGCCTGATAAAAATACGTGAAAGCAGGCACACACACACACACACACGCACACACACACACGCCTACACACAGAGAAAAATTTAAACATGCAACTCTGGAAAACTCCTGCATGATCTCCCATCACTGGGTCAAAGGGCATCGAAGGAGACTGACCTTTTTATCCTGCTTGGCCCAATTTATGGGCATAATGACCATGACACGGTATCGACCCTGTGTCAGCAAAGTGTGAAGTCTCCTATTAAACGGTTGAGGAAAAATCCATACATAGGTTGATTAAACATTATGTGGAAAAACCCGGAGGTCCACCAAGAAATCGGCTGGTGGCTGGAACTGGCTGATTTTACCCTCGACTGGCCCTGATTTGTGATCAGCAGGTCAGGAAAAATCTGATCTGTGGAGGCACCATTCCTAAGCACCAACAGGTCACAACCCTTCAGTGTCGAATTTGTCACTAAGGGAGGAAGAGCTGTATTTTTAATATCAACTAAGGGCTTAAGAATAAACTTGTAAGCACAGAGGACGTATGAAGCCATTTAAAAGGAAGCAGAATTTTCCAAAGAGGAATGTCGGGTGTGCATTCAGGATGCTTTGTTGAAATAGGAAGCTAGACTTCAGCAAAAAAAAAAAAAAAAAACCTGTTCAACCTGTGGCAGAAAAATTGCTATTTCTAATTCTAACCCGTCATCTAACACATTGGATTAGGACATGTTAGAAATCTTTGGAAATCCTCAGAGAAAGTCAGGGTTTGTATCTGGGATAATTGTCAACATAATTCACTAACAACAGTTTAAAACATTGGTTATTTCATCATTTTATCTTTGCCATAAAATTGCAGAGAAATTCTATTGAGCTGCAGAGCTGTGGGATACATACTGCTCTCTCTCTCTCTCTCTCTCTTTCCTAACCACACGCCTCTCTGGTGCTAAAAGATTCAATTATCACTCATCCACAGAGTCAAACCGATTGGCGGTTTGACTCTGTGGAGTGTCACGCAAATAAATAATTCTACAACTGGACTCATAAAAGTAAATTATAAAATACTGGTAGCAGAAAGTAAATTACAACTATACTGTAGCTGTTATTTGTTTTAAAATGACATTGTAGCAAAAAAGTGTGATTTTTAAATACTTCTACATTTCAGAAGTAGAGTGAAAAAACAACAAAAATAGTGAGGTGTAGCTGGACTTCTTTAAGAATAAATAAATTCACAATTTATGCAAAAAAAGGTAGTAGATTTACTTTTTTGTTATTTACACTTCTTTGAAAAAAATCCTTTTTGGGCAGGTCAGACCTTTACAAATTGGAAACTGTACACGGAAATGTCTGATCGGTACATCGCTAATAAAAATGCATATGTTTGTATCTATAAAAGCAGACAGAGTAAATGTGGCCTCCCAAGATGCATGATTCAAATGTGGACATAAAAAACCTTATGTGCCATGTAAAGGAATAAATTGCTAAAGAAACGATGAAGAAAAGTGTGAACTTCTTATGAGTGCAACATCACACTTCATCACATTTATCTGTGAAGAAAAAGTAAAAATAAGTACAGTTTTATTAGATTAAATCAGGACACAATAAAAAAAAAACGGAGCAGAGGTAGTGGTGGGGCTATGTGTTGTGTGCCACTAATGCAGCGTCTTTTGCTTTTGGGTTTTGCCTCCAAGCAAGCCCTTAGCACAGAGAAAACCGTGTGTGAAGATGTTAGCGATCGTTGGTTTACATCAGTCCGATTAATCTCCCATCTCCTCACCACACAAAATGCTCCGCCGCCCTGCTCCGTGTGGATGGTTGAAACAAACCAGATCAACCGCGTGAAGACGTGAAGCTTTGAGGTTCAGGGACACGTTGGTGTGTGAGAGCGGAGGTAGGTGGAAAACAGCTCTGACAAGCTGAGTTACATGTGTCAGAGACGGCAGGGTGGAGGGGGGGAGAGGCTGTGATAGACGACAGTTTGGGTGCAGAGCGGCTCAAGATCACAACACTCCAGTCAGGATGATGCTCACCTGAAGGAAGTGGGAACTGTTGCAGAAAACCTTCATGCATGCCTGTATTATCTGCAAGCGTACTTTCTCCTTTTTTAGCTAATCTGGGTTTTTTTTCTTTTTTTCCCCTTGCTTTATTTGCTCACTCTTGACACTTCTTGTAGCAGCAGTCATACAATTTGATTCAAAAGGAACAGGGATAAAAGCAAGAAAAAAAGATGGCAAGACCAAAATGCAGGGAGGCCAGGAGAGGCAGACAGGCAGGCGTGCCCCCCAGCCAGTCTGGGCTGCGACCAGTGGAACGGAAAAGTGGGGGGATTTGGTGAAAGGTCAGGCAGCCAAGCCTCCCGTTGTTCTCGGTTTCATCTGGTCCTATCACCTCTGCTCCCTGGAAGATTTCTCTCCATCTCCCAACCCCAATCCAGGTGCCTGATGGAAGTGTACTGTATGTACGGCGGGGGTGAAGAGGAGGGGGGCGAGCGGTTGTCGCTGCTGGTTCGGTGAGCAAGGAGAGAGATGAGGATTTCAGAGCGGTGTTGGTGGTGGCTGTGACAAGATCTCACATTTGCCAGAGGGTACAGTCATACACCTCAGCATGGCTGATCCCCCACACCCACCCCCTGCCAGTCCCACCCCCACATCCCCTCACACTCCCTCTTCCTAGCGCAGTGCCCTCAAGCACCCGCCAGCAGCTCATGCTAGCTGGGCACAGCAGGGTCCGCACCGGCCTGAATAGGCAGCCAAGCGTTCCCCTGGCTCACTGCTGACACACAGCAAACTGACAACACACACAGCCAAAAACACAGAGCACACCAACCAACCAAGTGTTCCCATACTCACACCAGCTTTCAGCTGCTGCTTCGCATGCACACACACACACACACCCCTACGCACGCCCCCACACACATGCACACAGGCCAGAAAGCAAGGACATGCATACAACAGTGCACACGTACAAGTACAGCTACACACATTACTCAGCTTCAAAGCAAAGGACAGCGGTGGAAAATACACAGAAGAAAAACTGCACATGGCTGAAAATATCAGATATGATCACTATCTTTTGTGATCACACACTCTTACTCAAAGCTATCATTAGAATAAACCCAATATTCATGTTCAAGGCATCCATTTTTGTCTTCATGAAAAAGAAATTTAGGCATGGGTCGATATGTTAACCTTGAGTTTAAGAGAAGAATAGCGTCATGTTAACAAAAACACTTAAAGCAGAGGTAAACATAGCCTAATCTTATTGTGAGCTGTGTATTATATTCCTTTAGTTTCCAAACCACGACAGCCCATGAATTAAACATCTCAAAACATGTTAAAATCAAATTTGTTTTCACTGTAAAAGGACAGTGACCTTCTTTCGGCCATCTGACCACTGGCTGAAACCTTTTTATTTCTTGACACTTTAAACTTATCCAACCAGCATCGAGGCCCATGGCTGCAATACATGCAATATGGTCACTGTAATCTGCTGGAGTTGCTGATAAGTCAATGCCTTGTTGCAATCAGAAGGGCTTCCTCACACAGACTAAGCTTTCACCAATTATGTGACCATCTGACTTTGATTACTGAACTATAATTAGAGTAATATCATACTGCTTGTAGCTAAATTAACATTTGACTACTTTACTTGTTATGCAAGTGGAATGTTACTGCAATAATGAATTGTTGTAAACTACCTTTAGATGCCATTTGTTGTAATTTAGCTTGAAATAAATAAACTGAATTATAGTGTTCATTTTAAAGAAACAATGAGTGTTAAAACCTGACCATTAAAGAAAAAAATAACTATAACTCAACATCATAGGGCCTCCAGAGGGATTCAATGGGTGTCTTTTTCTTTTTCTTTTTCATAAATACAAGACTAGAAAAAAAAAAAAAAAGATCAACACGCCACACTTAAATTAGCCATGCTGGTAGATTTGTTCGAAGGTGGAGACGGCAGTGTGAAATTTGAAAAATCACACAAGTCTAAATCCCAAATCACCATGACATTTTACAAGCAGGAATTTTCTTCAATAAAGTCTATCTGGCTACGGTTGTTCATTGACTGACGCAGAATTCATATCCACGGTAATATCTCAATAATGGCCCATTCATCTGAGGGAAACGAGTGCTTAGTTCCAACCAGCGAGAGAGAAAATGCCTAATAAAAAAAGGGGCAATGGTAACAGTGCAGGAAGCTACGCTCAGCCACAAATACACCTTAACATCCTTAACCACATTACAGCCACAAAGGATTACCAAAGACATGTGTTAAATAAATACCAAATTCAAAGTGATGCATTTATATGACCATATCTCTCACCCCAAGTGCAGTATATTTTTATTTGGTGCCTGGTGATGATGCTCAGACACACACACACAAAGGCAGCAGCAGCAGCAGGGTTGAGAAGCCGTTTTCACAGACACAGCCAGAAACGATTTACAGAGATGAGTGGAGCTTGAATGCCATGAAGGCAGGGAGCGCAGCGCGCAGCTCCGGTTGTCTGGATGACACCAATGTGTCTGGGAGCTGACGGCCTGACACGGGTTTACATGTCAAACCGCAGCACAGGAAGGTAAACAAAGGCTGCTCAGAGACCGTTTTCCTGCCAGCTCCATATTAACTGTTAAGGAGTACAATTACTTCTTCAGATTAACCTTAAAAAGCAGCAGCACATTCAAAAGGGACTTTGGTAATATTTAAGGGAGACAAAGAAGTATCAATGCCTCGTGATGTTAGAGGGGGGCAATGGTATGTATCAAGGTATTCCCAAAGTTATGATTTCATCATCAGTACTACTATTCCTAGAGCTGAAAGGCTTTTTGACGAGATTCCAGATGAAGTAATGGAGTAAACGCAGTTTCTTCTGCAACTGTGTGTGAACTACAAAAGAAACAACAAATAATGAAGTGTGTTGTATCTCCATTCTGTGCGAGGTTGTGAAAATGCCTGTTTTACAACAGTTATTTTTTGATTTGCAGATCCTATAGGGAAAGATCTTTTAATGAGGAAGCAGAGAAAATGTCGGTGATGACAGATTTCTGCGACTGTAAGGAGTGCTGTCCCTCTCCCACTTGTTGCACAGTCAGCTGACTCAGTGTAGGTCAATAAATATGTTCCCTTTCTTTCTAGAAAAACAAAATTGAATGATTTGAAATATTTTTCAACTATGGACAACTGTGAAGTGGAAACTAAAGGAGAATCGCCAGTCACTCTCTTATGGGGACATTTTTTTAAAGCTGAAGCTACAGCATGACTGTTCTGCTGCAGATTGCAAGCAGAACATTGCAAGCAGTTAATTATTCAGATAGCCTGAATAATTAACAATCCACTGTCAGCTTGTTATACTGATAGATTTGAGATATTTGTTAATTTTTATTGCTATTCATCAAAACCAAAACAGCAAATATTAATAAATTATTTCTGCAGCTGTATGAATGAATTCATTTATTTAAAAGGGGCATTATTGAGGTCTTCTATGCAATGTGCCAGATTTAGCCACAGAGGCTCATTTTAATCTGCAATGTCTGGATTAAAACATTAAGTCACATTTTTGGTCAATTATAAAGGACTGCACCATGTGTAATCTAACCTGTAAGCGGAAGCTGACCAAACAAAAGCAATCTTCTCTTGGTAAAAGCTCATGTGGACAACTTCAATTTTGTTTCATGAAATTATATCTTATTCGATATGTTTTAATCTTTTTATGTTTAAAACAAAACAAAAAAACGGGAACATGCTGTGGTTTTAGATTGTGGTGATTTTTACTCAAGTTGTCATGATGGCAAAATCTAATCCAGGCTCATTTCCATTCCAGAGAAACAATAAAAGAAGCTAAATTAAAATAAGAGCAGAAGGAAACAGAGTGTCTGTTGGCAAGGTTTGAGTTTCCTCTGTGACAGTGATTTCCCAGGCCTTGGAGTCCCATGCGGCAGGCGGGCCTGCGTCCTCCTTCTATCCCCATCACTTCCATGACGACACTTCACCTTTAACCTCGGGCTCTCCGGGGCGCGACCCCGTCCCCTCTGAACACAAACCAGACCAATCAGATTGCTGCGCTCCCTGACAAAAACACCCAAAGGCCTTCACTCCTGTGACAGTGTGTGACATCAGGTCAGATTCCTTTCGCATAACAACTAGAGCTGTGGTTCTGCGTGAGGATTCAGCACAAAACAGCCGTTCAAAACCACCAAGAGAAAAAAAGTAAATCTCATCCAAGGAAAAAAGAGGATGGGGAAAGGTTTGTTTAACCTGCAACAGGATGTAGCTAGTGGAAATTTTCTTGCCTGGAATATATTGTATATGTTGTCGCCTGCCCTGACAATTCAGATTATTGCAAAAAAAATCTAACTCACATTAGCAAATCTAATAAAGCCCTTAATTTGCAGGTATGGTTAAGGGCCCGATTGAGGTCCACATGGCCTGACAGAGGTATTGTCCCGGTTATCCATGCCCTGAGGTGGACGGGATGGGGAGCAGAGAGGGGTTAATGTGAGGCTCCCCACAACCCCTTTAACTCCACCCAAGTGCCGTAGAATGACCTTTCCCTCAGAGCAGGGAGGATATCTGGAGGGAGCGACGAGGGAGGGGGGGACATTTCTCAGGCAAGGGCACAGGGGTTATTTTGGTTTGAATTTCCTCTCTGTTCTCTGCCCTGCAACATGAAGAAGGAAAAAAGAAAAAGAAACAAAAAGAAAGGAAAAACTTGCCTCGACAGGCACTGCCCCCAGCATTTGTTACCTTCTCTCCAGCAACACACTCACTACCATCCACTAACACTCATACAAACACACATCCCCCTCCAGCCACAAGAAGTGCTTAGGAAACCAGACACAAATCAGAACATGGGAAGTGATTTAGTGCCTCCTACATAACTCACAGTCATGTCCAGGACCTGTCCAGCATGTCATCCAAACCAGTGACATATTGATCTAGTTCGCTGTCTCTATTTTGTTTCTGCATACTGCGGCATGCTGGGGTTTTTTTCTTCTTTTCTTTGAGAAAAATTCACTTTTTGCACAGACATTATTGTAAAAGAGCCACATCACACAAAAAAAAGTGAAATTTGAAAATGTAAGATGCTTAATCAAGGTATTTTTGGAAGCATGATGTATAGATTAGTGTGAGACTCATAAAACCAACATACTTATTACAATTCCATCTGTAAGATTTACTATGGTTTCAGTTCTGAGACTAAAACGAAACTCTAAAACAAACACTGCTAAATTTAGAAGTAGTTTTTAAGAGTTTATTGAACGGATTGTTCTACCTTTCTGCTCTTTGGGAAGAAAGCAAAGGTCTAACAAGCCGGTTTAATGGTCGGGTTAACTGCTTTCGCTCACAAACTGTAGTGTTAAAATAGTAAGCCTGACCATATTGAAGTGTGGCAAGCTTTTGGTTTCCACTCTATAACTGTCTACGTATTTTTGATGAGTGCAAATATGTCCAATTTTCGCTTTCTTGTGAGCAAGGCAAAAGTGAAGCTGTTTCAAAGGTGGCTGTTTCCGTAAGCCATCTTGCTGGCAGTGTGCAGCAAAAGACGGGGGAGGGGCAGGACTACCTACTGCTTAGGAAAAGCATTGTAGTTACTTCAACAATTTTTCTTGAAAGTGTTTAACTTTAAAACCATTCATATGCAAGTATGTGAGAGAATTTTTTTTTTTTTAATTCTAAGAACAGAGGAACCAACTAAAACAGTGGAAGGAATTTTTTTTCTAATTCATGTTTAAGCACAGAAAGTTTGGTGAAGAACATTTGCAGCAACAACTAAAAAGAGAAAATCTAATGTAGCACAAAAATATTGGTAAAAGAATTGTATGGTTTGAATTCTCTATGTTCTTCCATAAGTACAAATGGTAGCTTTTACCCACTTACTCGACTCCAGAGCAAAAAGCAAGTCCTCTGAAAATCAGCCGCTTTCGTTTTTTCTTTCTTTCTCTTTCTTTCTTTCCTTCCTTCTTTCTTTATTTATCGCTCCTCTCGTACTCCATCAGTCTCTACTTCTGTCTCCCAGGAGAAACAGCCCCAGTGTCATAACTCATTTGTCAATTCCTCAATACAAATTAAACAGTGCCTGACGACTACCTGTATGCCAAATAACATAACCGCTACTGGCAGCGTGACAACATTCACACCTCTAAAAACTGAGAGTATACCCACACACACACACCCCCGTACACACACAGGGTTTAAAAGCTGAACTACTTTCACTGCCAGCTAAGGATCGTGGGACACCTTTCAGGAGCTCAGTGCCCCCTGTCCACACTCTACAACACAGTGGACATTCAGACGTTAGACACCATCTAAAGTTTGGATCCACACTCGTTTGCATTTCCAGCTGCATCCGAGGTGAAAATTTACCACGAGCACAGACAAGTTTAATTTTATCCCTGCACCCGCCCTCTGGGGGAAAATACAAAACGCAGAAGAAACTTCTATTTCAAATATTTAAAAAAATAAAATGAAATTTGTAAAGCTAAAGGGTTGACATCTTCTTGTAGCAGTCACAAACACGCCTCTTTAAGACTTCTTTTGACTGTCACTAATGCTCAGTATTCCACACAAAAAAAACCCCGAAGGAACATGCAAATAGATGCAGAAAACACTTCCAAAGACCATCTTAAAATCCAAACACTAAAGGCGAGTCAGACGTGTTTTCCATCTTTTTAAAAGTCGAGTAAATACGCTTACATTTTTCCAGCACGATGGAATTAAATGTGCACATTTCCGTGCAGACACCTGATACTAAAGTCAGTAGCTGGGAGCCTGACACCGAGTCCAAATAAATCTAACTTTTATGCCTGCAGATGATGAATCCATACTGTCAAGCTGCGGTACCAACAATCCAGCCTTTCGTTACACACTGTGCATGCCAACCGCAACACCAAAAAGTAAAAATGCAAACAAAGCTGTAAATTTATTAACTTAAAATAATATTCTACCTACCCCAGGTTTTTTCTGAAAACACAGAAGTCTAGTTCCTTGAGTTGTTTATTTAAATAACTCTGACAAAAGAATATTCAATTTCTTGTTTAAAAAAAAACAACTAATAACTTGATGATATTTACAATTGCTTTAATTAAAGATGCATCGACCTGGCTTTTCTTTCTTGGCTGACATTGATTTCCAATTTAGCTTGGGCTCTGAGCTGCTAATGCTGATTTAGACTCTTTCTGATCGTTTTGGTTCTTTCTTATTGGTTATAACTAAATTAAAAGAAAATATGTGCAGTGGGTTCTTTTCCAGAAGTAGTGGTTTGGAATCCAATAGAAACATTAAGGAACTACAAGAATTTTTTCATTTATGAATCAAATTTGTGCAACCATTTCAAAGTGCATGTTGTTGGCTTATTTGTTTTATAAACTTAAAATGCAGAACACTTTTAGCTTTGATGCCTTTAATGAAAATTCTAAATTTCATCTGCTGATTACTGATCAGAGCCAATAAAAATCCATTTTGATCTCAAGTGATTGGTGCATCTCTAGAATTGAGATTGTAACAGAACAAGCTTTGACTTCAGCTTATTCCTCTTTTATGTTGTTTGTTTTAAACAATAAGACAGCTTCATAAATTGACTTTTTTTTAAAGTACCCAACAAAAGTTATCTATGCTCACGATTACTATGGGACGGTTGAGTGCGATAAATGTTGTTGCATACGTCAATATGAAACACCTTGTAATGACAGGCAAAGTACATAAACTGCCCGGAGCTGTTTTCAGCACGTGCCAATCACTTTCTTCTTTCTTGAAAAAATAAAAGGGGGAAATAGAAATTACTGGCGTTGCTTGTGGGACCTTTGTCGTGCTAAAAATGTCAAAGCCAGGTAAGTCTCACAAGATTTCTCTTTTCACAGTGGAATATCAATAAGCCTCTACTTCTGTTGCAACTCTGTGCTTTCTAGTAAGCATGATAGGATGCAAGTTCTCCATGTTTCAAAGCTGTCAGCGTCGGAGTGACAAAGATTTGATCATTATTAGAGCTTGTGTGAAGAATGATTGGTTGGAGAGCTAAAAGTGAAACTCTTCCACAAGGTCAACTGTGAAATGTTTTTTAACTGAGATGAGAAGATTAAAAAAAAAAAGTTACACAAGCTTGTGGCAAAAAAAAGAAAAAAAAAAGAAGTGAAAAGTAAAAATAAAAATAACTGAATCACTTCCTACGCCTGCTGGTTGCCTGTTATCAAGACTGTGCATGAGTTTCCACATGTACGGTCAGTCACTGGCTAAGATATGTACATGAGAAAGGAAGAGGGAGGGTGTGAAAAACAAAAAGTTTTTGAAAAAGGAGAAATACAAACTGAGAGTGAATGACAGGCAGTTGATGAGGACCTGAAGTCGCTGGGATGATGAAGTATACCAGATTCTTGTGAAGTAACACAGAGAAGCGCAATGTCGCAAAGACACAAGGCTAGAAGGGAATATCACTGCCACACGCATCACTTTGAACGGCTGCAGAGGGAGCACAGAGAGGGACGCGCCGAGAGAACGGTTCCTGAAAGAACGGGCAAAGTTTTATCAGCTATCTGTCGACACATTTACACATTCACAGGAAGTTATTGAATATCTGCACTTTGTCTTTTTGTTTGGCTTCCCAAGCGAGCTGCTTTCCTGATCCACCACGGACAGGCCACAGCGCTAAAATAAGCAGAATTATCGTACGTTTCATGATTGGGTTTTTTTTTTCAGAGAAACTGTGACGACACACAGTCCCTACAGGAATCGAGCTGAACCCTGACCCCTGATCCCTGAACCTCACCCGGTTTAACTCTCGCTGCCATCAGCTCGTCCGTGCAAACTGCACTCCGAGGCTCTCCACTACGACACAGGGAAAACAGTGAATAAAAATAAAAATAAAAATAATAAAACATCTTTAAAGATAATTAAAGTGTATTAAATGATATGAATGTTTCAGCTGAAAAATTAAAGTGAAAAAAGCCCCCAAAAAACATCACAAGCATTTACAATAATTCTTGCTTGGACTTTTACAACAATTAAATTTGTTACAATATATTTCACTTTTTCAGAAAATAATAGTAACGAGTTTATATAAAAATATTTTGAATAAAATCTGCTAAGAAGACAGCTGTATTTCTGAAAAGCTATCTTAAAAGATATAGTTAGAAACTTTATTAAGATGTTACTAAGCTTCCATTAAAGTGGCCAGAAAAGTGAATTGTTTAGGATCTAATTTCCTCCTTGTTAAAAATGATGTCTCTCTTTGACCAAGCAATATTTCACTGAAACCTAATTGACTAAAGTACTGTTATGATTTATTTGAAATTTGTGTCAGTGGCATTTTCTTGCCTGTGGCGGATTTTTTTGTTTACAAGATTGATGACTTAAAACTAGTGGTCAAAGCAGATCCTTTTTAGTATGTGTTTGTGTGTGGGGTGTGTGTGGGGGTGCGAGTGTGTGTGTGTGGCAGGGGGAAAAAAAGTCTGTGGGATGCTTGATTTTGGAGCTTACACTGTGGGATGTGACTTATCTTAAATGATGATGTTGTTTTGCTCCCAATGTGGAGCCTATGCGCATCAGATTCAATCTCCAACCAATCCCTCCTTCCCTCCAAAAAATAAATATATACACCTCCGTCCTTTTTCTTTCTTTTTTTTTTTCCATCTTTGCTGTCTGAGGCACTCAAATGAGAAACTGTCAGGAGCTGTGATTTGTGCTAACTAGCTATCGATCGCTCCAGAGCTGCATGCCTTGCGTCCACGCAGGGAGGGCTGAGGAGAGTATAGAGCAGAGAAGAGGGGAGAAACTACAATGCTTTTAAATACTTTATGACTTTTGTGCGTTCATAATATTAAACTAATTATTGGGAAAATAAAACAGCGTAACTCTCTATTTGGGGGGATTTTCATTTTTCTTTAAAAATGTCTATTAATATTGAAAATATTTATTTAAATTTGTCAAAGTTTTGATTATTCCTAATAGAACGCATGCACGCAGCAGCCTGAGCAATTCTCAGTCAAAGTGTGTGAAGACAAAAGATTTCACCACTCACTCAACGCTACGCTATGAAACATGTGCTGCATATGTGTAATGGTATTATTGTTTATAACCCCACATCCTCTTCTCGGTGTCACACGAACGACGCCTGGACGCAAAGAGTCCGCGCCATGCGCGCCCCCGTCGCGCTCTGCACCCGCACAGATCAGAACAAAGAGACGCTGCACAAGCGAGACGGCGCTGTGAACGCATGTAATGAAATATCGACTCTGTCTTAGACTTGGTCTTAACAATATAGAAAAGTTAGCCTGATAAATTATGAAGTTATAATGACGAAAAGAAATTTTGAAAAATATGTATTAAAAAAACTAATGAAAATAAAGTGAGAATTGATTGCAATTAAATAAATAACAATATTATTATTATTATTATTATTATTATTATTATTATTATTATTATTATTATTATTACAAAAGAAGGACAAAACTCACATTCTCAGACAACACGAAAGAAAAATTATATATTTAGATTTCAAGACGTCATAAAGACTTTGCGCTCTAAAGATATAAAATGGTAACTACAAGCCCATCTATTCAATTTATGGTATTTCTCTCCTTGCTTAAAAATGCATATTTCAGTCAAAAATATTTTCTACCTTGTTCGAGAAACAACATAGTGAGAATTATTCATATCACAACCGAGTTACAAAATCGCTCCGAGACAAAGTTACGCAAATTGAAAATATCAGTCTATTAACAGAATGCTTTTAAATCTGTCATCAAATTAATATTAGTTCGAAAATACCAAACGTGAATGACCGGATTTTTTGTTTTGTTTTGTTTTGGTTTTTTTATACGAGGATACTAATCCCGAATATCCTGTCGAAAAATCTATCCACTTTGACCAAACCGGTATTATCCCATGATAATGACAAAAACAAACACGTAACCAGGCGAGGGAACCCCCCGCTGCGCAAACGCATATCCTCAGAAAGCTATTAATCTTCTCAATGTAGTTGTTCACCCTGAAAACTGAGATAAAGAGCCACAGGAAATGTTTACTTTTCTTCAGCTGTTCTTTTTGAAGAGGCTTTAAGCTACAATTAACAATAAAGGCTTTAGAGAAAGTACCGTTTAAGATGGATTTTTTTTTAAACTTTAACATAAAAAAAAACATTTTTGCACATAAATATTAGAATTGACAACTTTTTTTTCACTTATCTTAAATAAAACCTCTAAGTTTTCAGAATAACAATGGAATAACCAGGGATGCTGCTCACACAACATGGACAAAAGTTTCCGTAATGTCAGTTTCAGCAGGACAGTAAAAGTATTAGGATACCTTTTGAAATGACGTTCGAGGTCAAATAAAGCACAAATTTTAAGAGGAAAACTTAGCAGCACTCTGAATTGCATGTTAGAGATTAAAGGAGAAAAATTAGGAGTTATTTACCTTCTTTACTGCTGTTTTGGCTTTTATTTTTTTCCCAGGGTCCCATGGCCTTGTCATCCTCTGACCCATCCATCATGGTCTTGTCACTGGGCACGTACCAGGTGGCGTGCTGCTCTGCCATGAGGGTGTCAAGGTCAATAGTGCCCATTGAGCCCTTCCCTGCATCCGGGCTGCAGCCTGGCAGCTCATTGTCTCCGTTCTGCGAGAGACAGTCACTGCTCTTTTTGCCGTTCTTCATGGCCAGGGGCTGGTCTTCTGAGATACTGAACTGTTGCCGCTGCAGCTGAATCTGGGCCTGGAGGATCTCCAGTGGGTGGATTTCTTCCTGGCCCGAGGTGCTGGACGGGGTGCGTACCTGTTCCACCCCAGGAGTGCCCGGGTGGCTCACCCCGTTGGCCCCTGTGCTCACACCAGAATTCAGTCCATAGTTTTCTGGTGCTGAGGTAGTATGACTGTTTATGCCCATGCCAAGGGGCTTTTGCCCATTTAATAAACTGTTATCACTCCGCTGCATTTTGGGTGAGCCTGTGATCATAGGGCTGCGATTGGGCTTGGTGGCAGAAGTCCCTCCTGCATCTGAGCTAGATGACACCTCGTCCTCGTTGCCATAGTGGGTGCTGACATCGTCAGGGAAGTCCACTCTTGGTGAGCTGCTGTCAGACTTGGCAGCAACACTTTGAATGCCACTGTCTAAAGAAGACATAAGGTCAGCCTGGTCCCCCAACATTAGATCACCTCCTTTCCCCCAAGAGGGTGACTGAAGGTGTTTTTCATGAGGTGTGCCCCCACCCCTCTCCCCAACGCCAGCCGAGGGGGTCTGCTGGCCTGGACTTACAACAGGGTTACCGTTATCAGAGGAAAAAAAAATTCCAGGGCTCACATGTCCACTGTCTCTTTTTCTCCTCCCTCTCCCTCTCCCACTCCCTGTTGTTGCCTTCCCCTCACTGCACGGGGTAGCGTCCATGTTGTAGTTTGGGGAGAGGGCACTGGCTTCCCCCTGCACCGTCTGGCTTTGACTTACAGGCTTAGAGTTGCTATTCCCGGTGCCAGGCATCTGGCTGTTCTGGGAAGCGCTACTCTGAAAATATTCAGGACCAGCACTTCCAGTCCCATTAGATGTGCTGCTATTAATGTCCTGCTCTGTCTGACTTAGTTTTCTCTTGCCCTCATTTTGGTTCTTCTTGTTGAATGTTACGTTAAGATTGGGGGCCCCTAGGCTAGCGATCATGTTCTGGCAGGCCGTGGACAGGGCCGCTAAACAGCTCTGACCAAAAACACTGTCTTTAGAGCTGGTTTTGCTGAAGTTCCCAAGGGACAGAGCTCCCAGCTTACTAACAGACGACCGCTGGCCTGAGGGGAACTCAGACTGTGGAGGGTAGCTCCCTGGTGAGGTGCTCACCCCCTGGGGAGCACTGTGAGGCGGCCCCTGGCGGTTAGCCCCCCCATAGGGAAATGTTGGCTGTGCTCCCATTGGAGGTGCAGGAAAATCAGCTGGTCGCCTTTCTGCTGGTGCATTTGGATGTCCTCCTCCGGCTCCTGGCGACTGCATTTGTGAGAGGTTACCCATGTTTCCACTAAACTGTGAGTGCATGCCTGGAGAATGAAGGGTCTGAACATGTCCGTCTCCTGCTATTCTCATTGGCTCCTGCATACCAATGCCTGGCCTGAACATCATCCCAGCCCCATTCTGTTGCAGCCCCATCTCATTAGGCCCAGACTCATTACCAGCCCCACCCATGCGCCGTGACATGATCTCTCCGGGTGGGTGGGACCCCTGAAACCAGGAGTTCTCCTGAGTTACATGAGGATTTTGTCCATCAATGTTGGGCATTCTGCCACTGTTCTCCCTGTCAAAGCTGGGTTGAGGCATGTTCCCAACTGGACCTCCATGAGTCATTGGGACAGGAGGTACGTCGCCATGGTGACCTAGCTGCTGAAGACTCGGCTGCCTCATCCTCTGCTGCTGGTTGCGAGAAGCCATCTGTTTTATCATCATGGCCGCGTTTTGGCGCTGCTGCAGAGACTGTGGCTCGGGCCCTGGATGTTGTAGGGGACCTGGTGCAAAACCTTCATTGACAGGTGGGGTGAACTCCCCCGGAAGGCCAGGATATGCTGAGGGAGAGAGGTGGTTATCCATACTACCACACCAACCATCGCCACCATGTGAATTAGGAAAATCAAATCTGGGCCTTTTTGCCATGTTCATATAAGGAGAGTCAAAGTGTTGCAGCCTCTGATTTGGGGGCTGCTGGGAGGGAGGAGGAGCTGGCTGTTGCATATTAAACATGGGGTCCCCATAGGGGTGCAAACCTCTATTTTCAAGTCTGTGAATGGGATATTCAAACTGGTTATGTTGGCCAGGCATCATGACCCCTCCATCCAGAATGTTGGGGTTAGTGTTGCCGGGCTCAGCCTGAGGGGGCCGGGGGAGACCAGGGGGGCACGAGTTCTGTCTGGCTATTAAGCCAGTCTGTTGTTGCGGTTGCATGAGGGGATGTCTTGCATTGACCCCCGGCTCCATTCCCACGGGCATCTTCCGGCCATTTCCAAAACGCTCAAAAAACACTCCATGCTGAGGTTGCTGGGGTTGTGGTGGTGGCTGGTGTCCCTTAGAAATGCCCTGCATGCCTGGTGTCCGAGGCATGCCAGCGCTCCCTGGAAAATTTCCACTGGGAACGGGCCGGCCTGGTCCAAAATGTGGTAGCTGAGATTCTGTCTCTGATGGGGAAAACACAGGTACATCAAAATGTCCAGATGGTGGATCGCTTGGAAAGTTGTACTCTAGCCCCTCCACAGCTCCTTGGTTGGGCATCCGTCGAGGCTCCATCGTGTGAGGCTCAGATGATGTAGATGAAGAAGACGGAAGACCGTGGAAGGATGCTGCTCTGTTAGGTGACTGGTCCAGGGGAAGACAGGGAGCAGGGACAGGGTGGTTGCCGCTGGGGGGACCATGATGTTGAAATTCAGGTATGTTAGCAGGCCTCTGCTGCTGTGGCTGCTGCTGCGGAAAGCCTTCTCCTGCCTGTCCCTCAGCAAGAGGGTCAAAACCCTCTCCAAAGCCCTGCTGTGGTCCCATGCCATTGCTGTTGTAGCCCATCAGCCTGCCTCCATGTAGGCATGATGACCCTGGATCTGGGCCTCCAAAATTCCCACCGAAATGAGGGTGATGTTGGTGGGGGTGAGGTTGATGGGCATGCGGGTGTCCTTGATGAGGTTGCTGGTTGTTAAAAAATCCATGCATGGGTCCTTGTTGCTGCTGCTGCTGGAGTCCGCCCCCTGTATGCATGTCTGGGTGTCCCCGAGGGTGAAACCCAGAGTAAGGCTCACCGTTCATGTTCATATTGAGCCCCAGCATTTGGGACTCGTTCATGGGCCCCATGCCGGACTCCACGGATCCAGGTGGGCCTCCGGCATGAAAGCCTGGGCTTTTATAATGTGAGCCCATGTTCAGTCTCTGTTGGTTTATGTTTCTCTCTGACTGGCCAGGGTTTCTGCTATTAATTTGAGAACCAAACTGCTCCAGCCCAAACATACTCCCCAGCAATCAATCCCACATGACGGCCAGTTTGCCAGACATCGGCACACTCTGTATTTTTCCGTCTGTCCCCAAAAGCAAAAAGGGAAAAAAAAATGATACACAATGTTGATGAAACTAATGATTAATATGTTTAGTAGACTTTAAACGATAAAACTCACCAAATAAGTTCTCATTTCTCGGAATCAAAAGGGAGATTGTTTTTTTTTTTTACTTCTCCAAGGACGCGGAGTGGAGCGGGGACAGACGGTGCCAAATACGCACGGAAACTGCTTGTCTGTTCCCGCATTAATAGATGAAAATGTCTGCTTTTCCTTTTAGTTTTTCTTGATAGAAAAGATAAAATAAAATAAAACTTGCAGAAAAGCGGCGACTTTTACAAGTTATTGTTCTTTGTGCGCAATTTTCTTTGGATGAAAAAAAAAAACGCTCGGGGAAAAATAGAAAGAGCGCACAAGATTCGAGGAGAGCAACAAAAATATGACAGTTTTTCCTCGTTTACTTCCTTATTCCAGCCTGGTATAAAAGGTCCCAGACTGATTTTTTTGTGTAAGGTCCCATACTGGAAATAACAACAGAAAGAAAAGTCAGCGTGGAGCGGTGTGCGCGTCTCTGACAAATTTCTGCGCACCGGTGTCCTTTAATTAAAAATAATAATAATAATAATAATAATAATAATAATAATAATAATAAAGGGGGGAAAGAAAAATAAACTGTCTCAGCAGGCTTGAAAACCAAAAGTCCAAGGGGTTATATGTGGAAGTCCATAAACACGAGTCTCCAACAACAGCGTCAGTGAACCAGGAGCGGTGCGGTGTGCACTCCCCGGTGCTCCACAACCACGGAGCGGCTTGACAGCATCCTTCACCGCGCGGCCGCTCATGCGCTCGGTGGAGAAGCCTCCGCGCTTTTAAGTCCCCGGTCGGTGCGCTCCGATCGGCTGCAAACGTGCGCGTCCCTCGGTTCAGCCCCTACGGTCTGCTGGGCTCTCTGCCTGTGCTCTGTCTGGTCTGGTCTGAGCGCGCTCCGGAGCGATTCACAGATCCACTCACTCACGCACTCCGTTCTGCCGCTTGGCGCTGTGTGAGATCAACGCGTCCAGAGGAGCCAGCAACAAGTTTTGCATTTCTGCAGCCACTTCCATCCACGAGATCTCAGCCAATCACAGAGACCAAACGGAGCTCCGGGGGCGGGACGAACGTCGTTAAGGTGGTCTTGTGGAGTCAATGAGATTTTTGGCTTTAAGCTTTCACTCGAAAAGTAATAATCTAAACGAAGTATGAGATTTGAGTTTGATAGAATCTCTCACGTTTTTCTTTGTTAAAAAAATAAAAATACATATTTAGCTTTTTTTTTTAAAGCCACCACATATTTTAAGAGAACTTGGAAAAAATATCTGACTCTCACGTCCCTTAACATGGAAAAAAATAACTACACAAGTCGTTGTTCATGATGATTTAAAAATATAGATAATCAAAAATCCTATAAAGACCTGGATATGCAATATTCAAAAAAAGATTGTATTAAACATATATTATCCACAAATGAAGAGATCAATATGGGTGGTATGGCATACCATCCAGGGTGCCAGCCAGCCTTGGGCAACATGAGCAGTCAGAAAAAATGCCTTTTTTTAGTTTTACCTCAGGTGAGTTTTATTTTGCTTCTCATGTTCAGTCAATGGGGAATGACTGAACATGACTGAACCCTTGTGTTCTGCACAGGGTTTATTTGGTGTAACATGTTATCTTCCCAACAAGCTGGAAAGGAAGCAGTTTATTGATTCGAACGGAATTTATCAAAATTGGAACAAATGTCACTGTCTGAAAATAGAAATCTATTCGGCACTGACTGTTGATGTTGTAGGGAAACGTTTTAAGCAGAAAACCACATGCTCTGTGAAGCATGGTCTCAGTGGCGTGTGGAAAAAAAAAATCCACCTTAAACAACATTCCAAGTAAATTATGTGAATGATATTGGGCCTCAGTTTCAATAATAAACACACTGTCTTTAAAAAGCACGTTCTGATAAGTTATTTAAGAGGTTAATTAGGGGCAGCTGCACAATTGCTGGGTTATCTGAGGTCAAGTGCTGCCAAATCCCAGGATAAGACATTAAATATTTGTTAAAAGCAAGGAAGACAATGGAACAGCTACTGCAAAGTCAGCACTTGTCCCAAAAATATATCCAAATCACATTCCACTAACAGTTTAAGTTGCAGTTTGGTGCTGTTCAAGTGTGAATTCAATATTATTTTTGCATTGAGCTGCCAAATTCATCAGTGATTAATCTCGCGATCTTTGTATATTATGTTATTTTAAATTCTGACCCCTTGCAAACTGAACTTGTTTATTGTTTTTAAAAGCTGTGTACGTAGGCTTATTTCTGTGTAAACTCTGATTAGCTGAAATAAAGGGAAAGCCTACTTGTGTAAACAGGCCAATTTCATTGATCTCCTTGATTATTTTCTTTGGTGAAAGGAGAACACCACACAATCCTCTCCCGACTCTGAGTGGGGCGGCGGGTGGGGTGTAAGTTGGTGGCAGTCAGCTCTGAGCCTTTACTGGGGAAGTGGGGGAAGAAAAAAAAGAGAGAGAGAGAGAGAGAAAGATCAAGGAAGCTTTTATGAAACAGACACAGTGCCACCTAGCGGCAAGTGACACAGAGGATGCAGGTTAATTGACTTAAAATTAAGCATTTGGGAAATAACTAATGGTAACAGAAGGCATAAAATGGAAATTAATCAAGCAGGACATTGTTATTTTTTTTAGATTATGTAAAATCATTCTCTTCTCTTCTCTTCTCTTCTCTTCTCTTCTCTTCTCTTCTCTTCTCTTCTCTTCTCTTCTCTTCAAATACAAAATAAGTGACACCCAGTGGAATGATAATGACATTTTCCTGTGTTAAAAGAGTCTTAATATCACATAAGAAATCGCCCTACTTTCAGGTGGAGCTACATTCTAATAATATTGTTGAAGACGATGGTTTATGTGATTACTAAATGTGATTTTAGATACGGCAAAATAAAAATATTCTTCTAAAAACATGCTTCTTTACGTCACCATAGAAATTCAAAATCAGAAAAGATGACAAGCTTTACTTGCGAATCGAAATACTTTCATAACACACAACAATCAGCACCACAAACTATCGGATTGCAGATGCATACAGTATGTCCAGCTCTGTGCCCAGGAAACAGGCTGCATGCTGCAGCCGAGCCAGAAACCCGTCAGGACTAGACAATGAAATGCACTTCTTCCAGGCAAGAGGACAGAAGCTCAGAGTGAGGAGGCAGGGGCAGACAGTGCTTGTGTTTTGTAAGAGACGTGGAGTAAACTAGCCAGAAAGAGATGGTGGAGGAGGATGGGAGAAGAATGTCAAGTTGCTGGGATGTGCTAAAGGCGAAGGAGTTTTTCCAGTTTGAGTCACACTCTCTCCCTGAGTATCAACTTACTGACAGACTACCTTCAGACCACTAATCCCATGGTTTTCAAGCTGTGGTACTGGTACTACTTGTAGTACTGGGGTCCTCAAAAAAAAAAAAGCTTGGTGTGGTTTGCTATTTACAAAGAAAACACAAAGTTTATTAAATGTGATATGAAGCTAATAAGACGCAAGAAAAACAAAGAAATGGCTGAGACTTTTTGTTCAAAAATGGTGATTTCTTCAAACAAAAACAACCGACAAGAAAAGCAACATATGTTGGTTATGCAGCAGGACATTCAGTCACCTTATGAATCACTTATGGCTGGACTGGTTCAAATCATATACTAAACTATAAAAATCAATGAAAATACGTTTTAAGATTTTCTACAACAGAGAATAAATGAATGCATAATCAGGTGAAGAATACATTTGTGTAACTGATTTAAACATAAAATAACTAAAATCCTATGCACACAATAACAGCATCCTTATTCAACATTTTGCCTTTTAAGTTGTGAGACCATCTGTGAAAAAATAAAAAAAGAGAATTTATATTCCTGTTCTTGCTGAATAAAAGCTCAAAAATATATTCTGTATTCATTATGTTTCTATTCAACAGGAGAAAAATAATAAAGCTGCCTTTCCTGTTGACTGTAAAACTGATAACTCCACAATGAGATTCCTGCTAGCTCCGTCAACAGCGTCTTTTCAAATCCAGAGACACCATGACAGACCGATGGCACGGTGTCCAGTCCTCCGTTGCCTCCGGTGATGATAAACGCCACCCAGAGTGGTTGTAGCCGAGGCGACTTCATGACAATGGAAGGTCTACAGGCTTTCAAGCGCTGTCACATTCCCACTCCTCTCTGCTTTGATTTAGAGCTCAATTTGTCTCAATATTTTACTCAATAGGACAAGGTAGCAGAAGTGGGCGCCCTCTTTTTAGCCTTAATTCGTGGTGTTAAGCTTTTCCTCAGCGAGACATTTATTACCCTGGGTGGGAGGTTGGTGGAGGGGGCAGTGGGGGTGAGGGGGCTGAACGAAGAGACAGTTCCTTCCCTTGTTGGTGGGGCTACAGCGTCCTGTGCAGCTCAGGCAGAGAGAAGCGGGCTCGCTGTGTCCTCTATAGGCCTGTCAGTCAGCTGAGCCATCAGGACTCCCTGGGTCATGGCAGGTTAAGCAGCATCTGTCATCTAGAGAAGCAGCATTGTATTTAAGGGAGAGAGATGCGACAGACCCCCCCCCCCACCGTTTCTCCCCTCCACGCACCAAACTCACATCACAACAGGAAAGGCTGAGGAGAATCTTAGGAGCTAAATTTGACCCATGCCAGGAGGATGAGGAAACGTTGGTGACATCACTGCCTGCCTCCGAGAGACAGAAATAAACCGTCCTGTCCAAGAAAACCTGCGGCCCCTCCGCGGATCTGGCCCCCCGAGGGGGGACCACACACACACACAATAAAACAAAGAAAAAAATATATATAGATAAAGCTGTGGGTTTAAGATTCGCCGAGCAACTTTGTTCATAAACTCTAATGCCGAATAGATATGAGCACCTATTTTTATTTCAACTTTAGTCCATGTCTTATCTTTTTGTTAGATTTGGCACAAATTTTCCCTTATTGCAGCAGCAAGTTGGTCGCCGACATTCACAAAATGATTTTAGCTCTAAACACTTTTGGTACGGCGCCTGGATCTCCCGCTGTGTCGAGTCTTGAGCCTCTCCGAGATTTGTCTCATCTATTCATCTGTTGCCGAATCTATTTAAACGACGGGGGCTCACTCCTGACATGTCCCTTCATCTCGTCTCCGAGAGAGACACATGGTTGGATGGATGCAAGCCTACCGCAGACTGCTGCGAGCTGCCACTTAACAGGAGGTGTGTGGGCGAGTCTGCCCATCTCCCCATTTAGAAACAGCATTATTTGTGTGTGCGCTCTCAGTGGCAGAAATGACTGGTTTCCTTGCAGAAAGCCAATGTGACCGTTCCTCCAAAAACAATGACAAAAAAAAAAAAAAAAGGGAGCTATCTCAGCCAGCAGACTCACAGCTTTTCCTGCTCTCTAGCACAGATTCCGCTGCTATTGTGCGACTCTTCTGACCTGAGGGTCAGTCAGACTTTTGTCCATAAGGGAGTCAGATAACTGTGCTGATGCTTTGCGAAAACTTTATTGGCACATGGTCCAAAAAAAACCAAACAAATTTCAGATGGATTTTCTCCTCAAAAGCAACGTTTGATCAGATCTAGATCTTACCAACACCTGAGACCCAAAACAAACATGGAAAGCCAAAACTTTTGCCAGAGACAACATTGCTTGTTGTTTGACCTCTAAGCTAAATATATCTGAGAAAATGTCACAAAAATTCTACAGTGCTGTAAATAAACCTTAATGAATGTGAATTTCCCTTAAACTCTTGAAGTGGATGTACTTTACTCTCCTCTGAAGGATGTGCTTATTCCTGTTGTTTGCAAACATTTTATATCACTGTTTTCCTTCCACTCAACTTTCCATCTCAAATATGCTTGGATACATTTGTGACCGTGCGCCGGAAAATGGTGAAGCCAGTTTTCTTCCCTAGGATTCTTTGGATCTTAAATTATTTCACAGGGTGTGTATAATGTTCGGATTTAGCAAGAAACTGAACTATAGCTGTCAGCAACAATGATCAAAATAAACAAGAATAGTCTTAAAATATTTCACTCTAAAGAAATGACGTACAATTCATTTTTCACATTAAAGTAGTAAAATAAATTAACTTTTCAGGTTGTATTCTTATTTCTTCAAAAATATGTATTTGAAAATATTAATATTTAGTCATGTATTATGTAAATTCACATGTGGACCATTAAATAAGGGAAGGAATTAAGCATTTACTTCCTCCTCGGCCTTTTCAAAGTTCCTTTTTCCTAAAACCCCTGAATGTTTGTTATAAACTGTGACTGGGTTAGGTTTTTTGATGGCCAATATTCAATATTACACTGTATAGCTTATATATCACCTTTTCAAACGTTGTGGATTTTATGCAAGGATGAATAGTTTCTGGTGTTGTTAAAGAAAGTAAGAAAAACATTAACAGCTACACTTAAAAAAAAAAGTTTTATAGATCAAGTTGTACACAAGTTAATTTGGGGGGGGGAGGGAGCATCATCATCTCTGCTGAATTTTATTCTGGTTAGATGGTCAAGGTTGTAGGTTCTGGGGAAACCACCTTTTAACACAAACAAACAAAAAAACATCCAACCCCTGAACAATTATGACCTTATTTCCACTTTGCCAGAAGAAACCATGAGGAGTCCACTTTTGGGAGAAAAATCTGTATCTGTACATCAGCTAAAATTACATATTAGAAACTGGGATAAAAATACTGAACAGCTGCAACTTGAATAGGTGGTGTATGAGAAGTAGATAAGCATATAAATATAATAAAACAAGTGGTAGCTTATAGATAGAAGCTGTATGATGATGGCATTCAAGTACAAGTGAATGCTAAAAGGACTAAAAAAAAAAAAAAATCCATCCACTGTTGGGAAGGACAATACCTTTTAGTGAGAACTTTAAAAGCTTCAATGCTCTTGTTATGTCCCCACAACTTCCCCTAAAAAACAAAAACGTGTAATTTAGAAACAGAATTTATTGATAACTGGATACAATATGCATATCTAATACACAAGATTTCTAGAGAAGAAAAAGGCACGATAGTTCATACATTCACCCCTGATTTTCACAATCTGAATAAAACGGTTTAAAAGCCTGTGATTGTTGTGGATTTCACACATCATGAGATACAGTTCCTTCATCTATGTTCTTATGTCATCTCGACAGCCCATACATTTATGGGACTCTGTCAGAAACCATTCTGATTTAGTTGGAAACGATAGGTACAGCCTACACATCCTCCTATTTTATATATTTATTTATATATATTTTTTTGAGATGGTAGCAGTATCAGGATCATCTTATATTTGGAAGTGAGAGAAACATCGTCTTAAGGCTCCAAGTCATTTCATGCACCTGAGAAAATTTTATTTTATTACACAGATTGTTATTGACTTTAAGTTTCCTATAATGATTGGAGAACATGTAAACATGACAAATTTGCACTTTTACTCTTTGGACAAAATGAACTTGATGTAACATTGTCAGACAAAAAAACCCAAAAAAACTTGATACACAATTATAGGCTGTTATTTATATTTTAAGAAATAAAGAATAGTTTTGAAAAGTTATAATTTAAGACTGTAACATACAACTACAACATAAAACACCGAAAGGATGAAATGAGTAAACCAAGTATATTTTATGTGTGTAACAACAAAAGTGGGCTTATTCCACATGTTTTAAAGAGAAAACATGATGATGAACATTAATCAGATGGCAAATCAGTTCAACATTGATGTGTAAATCTGCTGCATTTGGTGTAACAAAGTACAGAGGTTGCTTTTTTTTTTCTTCTTTCTTTTAGCATGTCGAAGGCACTGCAGTTGCTTAGCTGCAACGGCACGCAAACATGCAGGAGTAGAGATTAATCACAAATACTGTCACTCATAAAAGCTCTATCTACTAAGATTTACTCCCAGGAAGCAGCAGCAGCAGCTCATGGCTAATGGTAATCCTTGGGCATCAGGAAAGCTGCCAGTTAGAGAAGAGGGAGGTAGCTGGCGCTAGCTGGCAGAGCTGTGAGAGGTGTAAAATATAGAAAAGGTTTAGGCGAGCGCTGCGTGGTGCTGGTGTCGACTGGGCACTAATGCAGCAACCGTGAACCTGTAAACATGACCGGATTGAAGCCGGAGAAGAAAGTGTGGTTAAAAAAAAAATCTCTCCTTAGAAAACCAGATGAGCATGGCTGGCCTTTGGAGGTGGGCTGGTTCAACGCAGCAAAGTTTGGCTGGAGGGGTGTAGCACCATCTGCGGCTGCTTTTCAGTGCACTTTTTTCCCCTCTAGAGACATCTGTTAAGGAGGTGAACGCTGCACCGCGTTATGTACGAATGTCTTCAGAACAGCGAGGACGGGTTAGGTGTGGGAAGAGGAGGGGCTGCAGGAAGCCGCCAACATCCTTTAGGTGAACGAGCCTGTGTGGATCTGCCCAGCTTTGGCTTGTAACAGATAAGTCAGTGCAAAGGTATCCACACCTGTGCCTGTTCACACACCTTAAGAGTGAATTCACACGTTCATCCTCAGGTTCTGATGAGTGCGTGTGTGTTTTTTCCACCAAGTCTGAACAGGAGAGACAGTGAACACTTGCACAGGCATGATTGTCAGTGATAAAAAGATGCAGTGCTTCAGTTAAGGTGGGGTGGGGGCAGAGGAGGGGGAGTTGGGCATGAGAGCCAAGGGTGTTAGTAATCACTTAATGGAGGCTGTGGCAGGAAGGAACATGAGTTTGACGAACAGGGAGCTTTCAGGTAAGACAGCACAGGGTCACACATGACATCGCTTCTGCAGGAATGTGAAAAATTTATATAAGGAAAGATTTGGTCCTTTTACTGTGGTACCCAGATTAGTAATTTGCATTTGTATTATTCTATATAACACATACCTTCTCTCATTTTTTAAAAGTCTCGTTTACATGATGATGATGATAAAATTTTTTTACCAGAGTGCCATCAGGAAAGATCATGTTGGTCTCTGGAAGAAAAAAAAAACAATCCTCACTGGACAGAACGTCTATGATTGGGGTCAAGTCAGGGGATCTGCACTATTGATTGCAGGTAGCTGTGCTCCTTCCTCCACAGCCAAAATCAGTTAAGATAAAAAGTGGCAAACAAAAGAGCATTCTTAGCAGACAGCATCACACATGGTGGCCATTTTTAATCCGGTTGTTTTTCAGTGGTCTGCAGCGCTGGTTCCTCGTACGTCACCCTTTTTGCGAAGCTGTGGGGAAAAGGAAAGAGACGCAAGAAAAGAGGTTAGATGTACATGAAACCGGCGAGGTATTGAAATCTCTGGAGAGCCTGATGAGGCGGCATTGGGTCGCTTTTTGCAATCAAGGTGTACGAAGTTTTCTGAACTATTGAAGCAAAGGAAGGATTTTCTCCTGGTTCGGCTGTGACTGGAAATCAGCAGCTCAAATACAGAACAAGTTAATTATAGGCCTGCTACTGAGTTTTTTTAGTAATCAATTTCCTATTAATTATTCATACAATAAATTGATTAACTGGATAAAAACAAAATTGCCACATTCGACGGGGGTTTTCATTTTACAATCACGAATACTTCTAACGTGTGAAATGCTCAGCCCCTTCTATTTGATCTATCATTAATACTGAAATGTTGATTTTTTTTTTCTACTAACCAATTTTTAATTAGACAGCAAAGGGACTTAAGAGATTTATTTTATTTTTTTACAAAGTTTGAACCGGCTTTCAGCAAAGGTCTTTTTATAAATCTGTATACTAGAGTTAATGATTAATCAACTACTAAATTAGTTGGTTCATCGTGATTAAAACAATAAATTCAGCCCTTGTTACATGAATCAAAAACTTTGTGCACTTGGTTGTTTTAATAATAAGTATTAAATTAAAGCTGCAAGCAGCCTCGGGCGGCCCTCGCAGCAAGCGCCGCTCCGGCCTATTGGCCACCGCGGGGGTTCCGGCCACCGCAGAAGCTCTCGCTCGGTTTCCAGAGCCGCAGCCCGCTCCCCACCGCAGAAGCTCCGCCGCAGTTTCCAGCACCGCCGCCCGCTAGCCACCGCAGAAGCTGTCGCGCATTTTCCACACCCATCCACCAGGCGACACGCGTGAATGCGTTTGGCAGCGCTCCCCGACGACTGTCAAAAAATCTGGTGCAGATCGGTCGATGCGTCGAGGAGATACAGCCCATGTATTAACTTAGGGGGCGCAGTGGAGCCAAATTACATTTCAAACCCGTCGGGCTCTTTAGAGGTGAACAAAGGTCATACCTATCCAGTTTGGCGCCAATCGGATGATCTATGCCTGAATAAGAGCCAAACGTATGTATATGGCGAGGGACTGATATTCGCCATTTGGCCACGCCCACACGGTTCAGCCAGCAGCGAGCATTGACAGAGTTTATCATCCGAATCATCTTGATTAGGTCAAGAGAGCCATAAACAGAGCTTTCCAAGTAAAAAAATAGCACTTCCTGTTCCGAGGGGGCGGGGCCTAAGTGATGTCATCATTTGACCATTGGATATTATTGGACACTCGATTATGATCAATCACTGAACGTTTGGTGTCTCTGTGAGTTTTTGTGTTAGAATTACTAATTATTTAATTTTTTCCTCCATTACAACATTGAACTTTCATTCCGTAGGGCAATGCTGCCCTCTGGTGTCGAATTACTGAAATAATGAAACTATTTCAGTGGGCAGCAGAGGGCAGCATTGCCCTACAAACAACGAACATGGACTGTTTATTATGTAATTACACAGAAGATCTCTCTAATTCATTCTGAGGGGGCGGGGCTTAGATGACGTCATAATATGATGACATAGCATTGTCAGGCATCACACCAGGATGAGTCAGGCCAAGTTTGGTGCAGCTCGGTCGAAACATGTGGAATCTAGAAGCAAACGTATGGCATCGGCGTTACAGGTCACTTCGCCTCGCCGCCACGCCCACCTGCTATGTCAAAGCCGGCCGGGGTTGGAATCCACAACACACCAACATGTTTTCTGTCTCTGGACACAGTTTCATGTTGATTAGGTCAAAGGGCTAAGATAGCGACCGTTCACAGTAAAACATGACACTTCCTGTTCTCAGGGGGCGTGGCCTACTTAAAAAAATAATTTCACCACAGGGTATTTTAGGACACCCGATGACGATCAATCACTGAACGTTTGGTCCCTCTATGTGTTTTTATATAGGAAATATAAGAGTTTCGTGTTTCATGGCGAGTAGGTGAACTTTGACCCCTGGTAACCCCCCTTCAGCAAGCTCATACAGTCACCAATTTGATAACTTTAAATCAGACATGCCTTATGATCAGACTGACCGAGTTTGAAGTCGATCAATCGAAATCCCTAGGAGGAGTTCGATCAAATGCAAAGGCTGTAAACGTCAAACTCGAGGTCCAAAATGGACCTTCAATACAAAATGGCCGACTTCCTGTTGGGTTTAGAGCATGGCTCTAAGAGACTTTTTTGTACGTCCTGACAAGATACACATGTGTACCAAGTTTCGTAATTCTAGGTTTAAGCATGGCTTGGGGCTGTTCATTTAAAATACTCTAGGGGTCGCTATAGAAAAATTAGGCCACGCCCACCAAATATCGCTATGGATTCCTGTTCGGGGATGGATAAGGATCGATCCTAGTGAGTTTGGAGCAGCTCACCCCGAAACTGTGGAATTTAGAGCCAAACGAAATTCGATGGCGTTCGCAACGCCGCCACGCCCACCTGCTTCATCGCAGCCGGTCGGGGTTGGAATCCACAACACACCAACATGTCTTCTGTCTCTGGACACAGTTTCATGTTGATTAGGTCAAAGGGCTAAGATAGCGACCGTTCACAGTAAAACATTACACTTCCTGCTCTCAGGGGGCGTGGCCTACGTAAAAAAAAAATTTCACCACAGGGTATCTTAGGACACCCGATGACGACCAATCACTGAAAGTTTGGTCCCTCTATGTGTTTTTGTATAGGAAATATAAGAGTTTTCTGTTTCATGGCGTGTAGGTGAACTTTGACCCCTGCTAACCCCCCTTCAACATGCTCCAAAACTCACCAATTTGATAACTTTAAATCAGACATGCCTTATGATCAGACTGACCGAGTTTGAAGCCAATCAATCGAAATCCCTAGGAGGAGTTCGATCAAATACGAAGGCTGTAAACGGCAATATCGAGCTAAAAAATGGACATTCAATACAAAATGGCCGACTTCCTGCGATACTTGCACTATGACATTACTTGTAAATTCTGAGCGTCTTAGTGCGCTCTACAACTGTACCGAATTTCAAGTCTCTACGATGAAGTAAGTGAATAGCAATGGGTCTGTTGAAAATTGCTAGTTGCTGCCGTTGAGCAATTTTTTTTGCGATTTTTGCGGCGACCTTAAAATTCAAAATTTTTAAACCGCCTAGTCGCTTCCGCCAAGTTTGGTGAGTTTTTGAATATGATAAAGCCCCCAAAAAGGCGCCTCTTTGGGGGGGCAGAATAATAATAATAATAATAAACAGTACAGATACAATAGGCCTTCGCAGCGCTTTGCTGCTCGGGCCTAATAAAAGGTCAGACACCATATGCATTGAAGAATTAATTAGTATAATTTATACCTACGCCCCTGCCTACTGATGAAAGTTTCAAGGTAGACTTGTTTTTAATTCATTACATACATCTAGAGGTTTTAGTACGTTCTACGAAACCAATAAAATGCAACAAATTGCTTTCTGTGAGCTGAAACTTGGCCTTCCTCAACACTACGCTCCAACAATACTTATCAATCCTCCTGTTTGTCTTCAAGGTAGATAAAAGCATCCCTTTCAAATGCTCCCACCCCCAGGCTGATGGCTTTGGAAAGTCAATTAGTGTTGGAATCTGATAGCCCAAAAGCTCAAATGAAACGGTTCAAACTAACATTGGCTCTAAACAGGGGAAAAGACAGATCTGATGAAATAGCAGGAGGATTTACCCTCCCATTTCGCCATCTTTTTTCCCCTCGCTTCCTCCGAGTCTCTCAATCACAGGCCGGAATCCTTCTCAACAGCAGAATTCTATTTGTATGTTAATGAGGGAAAAGGGAGCCACCTCGAAGCATCACACCTCATCCCCCTCTCAAGCCGCCCTATTCTGCACTGACTGCGCCACACGAAGAGCAACTCTTCTGCATTGTCTCTCAGATGCAGCCTCTGTCATGACGATATTCTTGGGAAATTTTAAAGTGCAGCGATTGGCGTCGCACATCATCCAGTACAGTTCAACTGCGACCCTGCTAACCCTGGAGCTCAGAGGCTCAGGACTGGACTGGCCCTCCTCACCACAGCCCTCTTTGATGGCACCCGCCCGTTTACTTGCTCCAGTGGAAAATGGGAAACACATGGCGAACTGGCCGACATGTTCTGAAGGGGTGGGGGGCGCGGTGCGGAGGCAAAGCACAAAATGCAGCATGTTGGTAGTAGGCCAGGAATGTTTGAAACTGGCCCACTTTGGCCAGTCTAGTCCAGATTCCTCACTTGTTCTCCTTGTAAGGCCAAAAACTCCCAAAATGATATTTGGGAGCAAACCAGCAGAAAAGGTTGAAAAAACGGTGAGCTACAACCTGTTGCAGATTATTTTAAAGAAAAACTATGTTCTCGTCTGAGCTGTACTCTCTTGTTTGGATGCTCACGGCTGTAGGTTCTGACACAACATGTCTGCTGGTTTTGAAAGGTATAAAAAATTGAGAAATGTCAAGAGGAACCCAAGACAGTATTGGGATGCTATTTAGACTACTCCAAATAGTACCCTCCTGCTACATATGGCAGAAGACTCGAGAATAAAACAAGGTTACCATAAGGTTGTCTGGGGGTTTCATCTGAAATGACAAAAATTATTGTATAGAAAGCATTGTAGGTGATTTTAAAGTGACATTAAAACAACAACAAAAAAAGATTTAAAACAGTGCAACACCCAGGACAGCCTGTTCCAGAGCAACTAGCTTCTGTCACAGAGGCTGCAGTGCATCAACAGTTTGTACACCATGGTTTGCCGAAGCCAGCCCAGTGGAAAAACCCGTTAAGAGACTTCCCAGCACCCAAAACAACTTACACAGCAACACACAGACCTAAACCTGGCCTGCTACTCCTCTGAACCCGTTGTACCTACTGAACCCTTGTTACGCATCTGGATGGAAATAAAGGACAGTAAATCATAAGAGGAAGTAATTAAGAACCTCATGATATGTAATTAGAACGCTGAGAAGACTATATTAAAATAAAGTTCTTTTTTAGTTATGGTAATATGTCACAAAGCAACTGTTGTCTGACATAACCTTTTAAAAGGTACACTAAGGAGTTTTTCCTGTCTGCAGAGCTTTCCATATTTACTTGCACTTGTTAAAGTTAACATTTCTGCTAAGTATTTACCTTATCTAATGTTTTACAGGACTAGAAAGTTATACTTCAATAATCTTAAGTATTGAAGTATGACTTCAATGGCAAAACAATTTAGTGATGGGCAAAATTGTTGCCCAATTTTGCCCATCACTAAATTGTTTTGCCCTTGTTTAGATACTCAAACCTTGCCTTCAAAAATGTTTTCTGCAGTACTGAAAATACTACAAGTAGATCTTGAAAATGTACAATATCATGAAAAGGTTCAATACTTTTGTCGCTCATTTCAGAAAGTCAAACTTTCTTAAATAGAATCATCAGAGTGAAATGTTCCAATTCTTTATTTTTAGTAATTTTGACAATTACAGATAATGAAAACCCAGAATTCAGAAGCAATACTAAAAATTACATTTTCAACAGAAATATGAGCTGCTTGAAAATTATGTTAATTTCTATGCACTCAATACTGGCTTAGGCCTGCTTTTGCATGACTTACTGCATCAATGCGGTAAATCATCACCCTGCAGCCATACAAGGTTGCCCTCAAGGCAACCTTGCATTTAAGGTTGAACTTAAACTTTTACACAATTCATGAAGTTTCTAAGCTGTACTGGAATAGACCATAAATGATTGTCTTCACGTAGAGATTAAAATTTCAGTTTAAAAGATTAAATAATTTGAAAGCTTTTTACACATCTTTACCAGAAATAGTAAATGTTGGGGCATTGCATGTCTGTATCACAACAGATATACCCTTGTCATAACATTTACTTGAGTCATCCTCCTATTTTATTGTGATGCCATAAAAGTAATCCATAAGCACAATTTTCCTCAGCTACTGGCACTGATTACACACATACCTCTTCGAGCTCCTTTTGAGTCTCCACCTCCATTCGACGGATATCGTCCATGTTCAGGTCCACCCACTTATCAATCCAACAGAAGAGCTGGCGATGGAAGTTCGTGAAGATCCGTTTCTCTTGCTGAACGAATGCAAAGCAATATTAGTAATTAATTAGAAATATTAATATTGATAATCACAAATGTAAATAAACATTCATGCCAACAATGAACACATCATTTTGTGTTTTTCTGACAAGAATCACATTTGGGAAAAATTCCCTTTAAAAAAATAAAAAGGAAGAAATGGAAGTCAAACATTACAGTAGCAAACAGGAGAGAACCGTTGCACCTCTGCAACACAGTATGACCCCAAATATGCCCTGCTGTGTGATAAATGTGTAAACAAAACTAACCACTAACCTCATGGATGAAGTTCTCCACTTTGGTTTGAAGCCCCCACCACTTAAACTTGACTGTGACTAGTTTGTAGGCACACATCTTTGGGCAGTCAGTTGTTCTCGCCAGTTCTTGCTGTCGGGAAAGGATGTGTTTAAAAAAAAAAAAAAAGACTGGAACCATTGCTTTTCATAAAGTATCAAAACTACATAAAGGCAACAGAAAACTTGACACAAACTTATAACAGAATACAGTTTCAGACTCATCTCGGATGCGTGCAAAGCTAAAAGTCATTAATACATAATGCTTTGGGTTTGGAGCTTGCTGAAATAATTATCAATATGAAGTTGTGCTGTGCAGAGATAAAAGTGACCTAATCTACAACACACTTTCTAAATTCATCCATCCCTGCTTGCAATGTGCCTCCCTCTGAAGAAGAGAAGACGAGGAGGAGGGAGGGGGGGTAGAGGCACAGCAAAGTGGATAAACTCCAGATGAAGGGACCATTTCCCAGCTTCTGCCCTGACAGCGACACCGCTCCCGACAGGCGTGCCTTTGTGGCCACAGAAGGCAGATAAAACGGTGCTCATAAAGCGATAAGGGCGTCGCGGTGCAAAGACGGCTACATTATTAACACCTAGGACCTGCTCACCCCCCTTCCCTCCAGCCCCCCAGAACACACACTCTCCTTCCGAGAACACCTGTTTAATTAATCACTTCATTCCGGCTCAGCGTTCCAAGAGGAAAATGCCACAGACCCGCCTCAATCGCGCACCACCCCGCTGCCGTTTGATGCCGCGATCATGAAGGAGCGGCGAAATGAGAAACATTTCTAAATTTGCAGTGGGTTTAGAAAAGTTGTCATCGCTAAAGGAGAACTTCACATGAAACGGATTCTACATCAAAACACTTACGGTGACATTTCTTCTCTCCCTCTCTGTGCCCCACTCAAAGGAGCACAAGTTTTCAGAAATACAAAGGGGTGCCGATATGCAAGCATGTGTGCATGCAGAGATAGACAAGAGTTTTATTGCTCTGAGAAGCTGGCAAAAATTGTGCTTCTGTTGTCACATAACTACTTTTTTTTCCCTCCCCATTCCCTCCCCCACCTTTTTAATAAAACACTTTTTCCGTGTCCACAGCGGACGGAAGAGTGATCTAATAAAAAAAAAAACAAAATAAAAGTTACGCCTCTTTATTCTCACTTTTTAAAGCAGTTAGGCTGCCTTTGTTCTGCAAAAATTCTTGCAGCAGAGGAAAGTTTCCCCATGGTGAACTTTAAGGGCTCGACTGCAGAACAGTGCGCTCTAAAAGGGAATGCAACCAGTCTGGGAGGCTACAGGGTTTCTGACTATAAAATACCTTTTAATCAAAAGTGGCAGCTTTCAAAGCGAACTCTCAAATTTAGAATCAATGTCCATGAAGTGACTCTTCCATCATCTTCACATTGACTTTGTGCCACAGAAGGATTCAAATCCAAAGATGAGGATATTTATCCAAGACTTGAAATGTCAATTAATTAACAGACATAATGTATTTTCAAGCAGCCAAGTACTTTAATTTTCTTCAATGTATAATCGTTCTCAATCATTACTGGCAGCACTGCTGGAAGGCTGACACTTTGGCAAATCATTATTTACAAAGTTATCCAATTAGGTACGTCTAGAAAAGGTAATACAGATTCTTTGGAATTACCATTTGAAGCCGTCAGCCTCGATCTATTAATAAAAACACTGCTAATTTATTTGGCTTCTGTGCCATTAGAAAACCTGCTGCAAGATTATTTTAACATATTGCTGCTAACCCACACACACGATGCAGTGCCCATATAATTACTGTTTTCACAAAAAATTCACGTTTTATTTTAGACAGATGTTTTTGTTTTTATTATAATTATCATAAAGTCTCGCCACTCAGCCTGGAGCCTCCTATGGGGCCTCATACAGACTCGACAACTGCCTGTCAAACGTCTGGAGCTTTGCTGAGCAGCAGTCTCTCCTGTGTTTTTGGCGCTTAATTTGAATTCATAGTGGAAGAAAGGGGAGAAAAAAAAAGGAGCTGTTGCTCCAATCTCACCGTAACGTTGCCATCTATAAATAGAGCTACAGCACCTTACAAAAATATTCACACCCCATGAATCTTCACATTTCATCATGTTAGAAAACAAATTTTAATATATTGTAGGCACTATGGAGTTGAGCATAACTGTGAAGTGGAAGTAAAATTATACGTTTCTCAAAGTCTGCCACATTTGAGAAGTACTGCGTTTGCATCCAGCTCCCCTGAGTCAATGTTAGAACTCCTTTCATTTAAAGTATAGCCACAAGCTCAGCTTAAACTCAATTAGACTAGATGCAGAGCAGAGAAAACTCGAGTTTTCTAACAGATGACTTTGCTGTGATCTGATGAACTATTGAGTCTTTGGATGCCCTGAAACATTTTCCTGCTGAAATGTGATCTATTGTCTCAGTTAAACATTTTTTTGTATCATCCAATAGTTTTTATTTGAGTATTGCATTCCTACAGCATGATGCTGCCACCACCATGTTACACTGTGAAGACTGTTTTCACACTGAGCCGCAGCGCTGCCCTTGATTAACATGCCCTTTGTTCTTATGACCGTAGTGGAAAGTCCTGCCATGGTAGGTTTGCATTTCTGTCGTTCTTTCTATGTTGCGATGGAAAGAATGGAGCGCAGTGGGGTTTAAAGTCAAGAAATTGTAAGAATTGTTTCAAACTTCTCCACAAT
This sequence comes from Xiphophorus maculatus, assembly GCF_002775205.1. NCBI lineage: Eukaryota > Metazoa > Chordata > Actinopteri > Cyprinodontiformes > Poeciliidae > Xiphophorus > Xiphophorus maculatus. Next base: position 23,662,591 of record NC_036454.1, read on the forward strand.
CTTATCCCTGGCCTGACAACTCTGTTCACTGGTCTTCGTGAAGCAGTTCTTTTCCCTTTAAATGTTCATTGACAAACCACTTAGGTGACCTCAAATGGCAGCTGGTTGCACTGATTTTTATGTAGAGCCATCAGAAACAAAGAGGCCGACGACAAACCTCTTAGATTTTATTTGAAAAAAAAAAAAAAAAAAAAACAATAATAAAAACCGTGTTTCTTTTTCCAAGCCCTTATCTAATTAGGCACTACTTTGCATTAGTCTACCACAAAAAAATCTCGACACAGTAAATAAGCAAAGGTTGAAGAGTTACGAATGCTCACAAGAAACTATACATTCAAACATATAGCAACATTTAAAGAGCTTTCTGTCTGCATGTCACGTTCTGTTCAGTTTCGTTCTAACATACCAACCTTATGTACAAAAGTCTCATGTTGTACATGAAAACATTTTCTTGCTTCTCATCTACTTAATATCTCCTAAAAATACATTTTCAGTGAAATAGAGAGACTGAACCCGATTCAGAGTTGGTACCCGTTACCTAGAACATAAGAGCTGTTTCAAAGGATACAATCTAACTTCCACTTTATTTCGTCTACAAAGTGCTATTCGCTGTAGCTAACCAAAGTCATGTATTAGTCCCTAAATGTGTTACTGATCTCTGGTATACTCTGCCAAGTCAAGCTTACAGCAATGTTTATTTTCTGTGGGTGTATGGAGAGTGAAAATAACATTTAATTAAGGAATAAAATCTAATTAGTAAACTAAATAATTATAAAAATGTTTCAATGGTTGACAGGAAAGAGCACAGGGAAAAAAGTAATAAGACAGTAGGAGTAACTTTAAAATGAGATGAGAAATTAGTACAATAATGGAAAGAGACTGTAGTTTACAGAGCTGCAGCCAATATTACAGCATGCCTTCTGGGTATGCTGAGGCCAAGGTATAAGGCTCAAGTTCAGCTGGATAGTTTGCCAAGTTGGATTTAGGTCTGGACTGTGAGCAAAAATAAGCTTTGATTGAAACCACTCCTCTGTATGCTTTAGGGTTGCTGTAATGTTGGTAAGTAAAACCCACCAGGATTGACCAGTATTTAGCTCCACACGTCGTCCTAGTGACTCTCCGTCATGCCTCTGCTAAACAAAAGCATTTCCACAGCGTGATGCTATGTCACCAAATGTCATGGCTTGGCAGGTGTACAGCTTTGCGTTAGTCTTTCCATACTGACATGACAAGTTTGGAAAACTGTTTCGTAACGTACGTTTATCTTACATTTTCCCACAACTTTAGCCACCATTTCTTTACTGGGTTCACTGATTTTCATGAAGCCGTTTATTCGCAAATAAACAACATCTAAAGCTCAGGAGAGCAGTGTATAAATAAAATAACAGGTAAACACCACAGATTAAGCGACTTCTGAAGGCAATTTTTTGCACTATTTCAGGGTAGAAGAGTCAAAGGACTTGACTACAAATAAAATGCACAGCGCACTTTTCAGATTTTTGTTGGCAAAATATTTATGAATCATTTTCCGTCCCCTTCACAATTATGCATAACTTTGTTTTCCTCTTTCCCACAAACGCCCAGTAAAACACAGTCAAGTATTGTGTTGCAATTTGCTAAAATGTGAAGACGTTCAAGCGGTGTGAATGCTCTCACAAGGGTGATTTGAGTTTGAGCATCCTACAGTATTATTACCTGCCAGTTTGGCTCCAGATGTCCTCTGCCTGTTTTCACAGACTTGAACTTGGCTGGATCTTCATCAGGCTTGTAGTCCTATGGAAAGATTTTTACTTTTCAATAATTAATGCATGGCAACCCCCCGACCCAAAAAAACAACTTTTACAAACATAACCTTATGTTGTGTATTACAAGTTAATGACAGTTATGCACAATTAAAAAAGGCATTAGAAAAGCAATTAGTGTTTTTTTGTACAAACAAAAACATTAAAACATAAAAAATAACCCAAAATTTAAAGCACATTCAGATATAGCATTAGTATACATCAATATGAGTGACTTCCGGTGGTTCCTAAGGAGTATCGAGTGACTGACACGCTTTGCCCTCAATTTGGTAAAATGATCTCATAGTAAAACTTTCGCTAATGAACCACATGTGCCCCACTCACTACTGAATGTGGTTCAATAGAAAAGAATGGGATGCATCAGAAAATACATAAAGAGAAACACAGTGCACATCTAAAACATTAGCATAACTAACATGACAAAACTGACGTCATTAAATACAAGAAAATGTGTACATAAAATGGAATGGCTTTCAGATTATCAACAGCTCAAGGGCCCAGTAATTTTAAATAAATCATGATACGCCTGCAGCGAAAAGATTCTTTTTCAGGGTTACTGGCCAACAGAAGGATGCCAAGCGGAGAGAGAAATGGAAACACGCCTGCCTGACAGTGCTGCACACACGCAGTCACAATAATCTGCTTGTTTTAATGCTCAGAGCTCCATCGCTATAACAATACACAGCAGTACTAATGAGGTCTGTGAATCGATGTGCCGTGGCACACGGAGAGGAGCTACTTCTTAAGTAAAAGAGTGTGCTTCGCCGTGCGGGGGTGTGTGTGTGTGTGTCTGGAGTTCCGGTGCACACTGCACAGTGAGCTTTAATTACGCTAACAAACTCATCTGTGCTGGCGGTACGCCCCAGGCCCTGCAGTCATGCCCGAGGCTGAGGGCTGATAGGGCCCTGAGACACAACACACTCCTTCAGCAAGGCAAACACGTCCGCCTCGTTAACTACCCGCAGCAAACAAACATGTACACACACAGCAACCAATGTTCCTTGCTCAAGTAGCAACACATTTAATTGCACACGCAGATAGCAGCACAGAAATGAGGCAATGGGATGTCAGATATAAGCAATAATGTGCAATATCTTCAAATAAGATTTCAGAAAGCGCGCAAAAAAAAAAGAAATCTAAATTTACTCTTTGTATTTCAAAACTATTTAACACCTCGGAGCAACCCAAAAAGTTGCTGGTACTCATTTCCATTGCAAACCCCCAAAATGTGAGAGGATCATCTTGAGAGTTTGTTAATAATCAACAAGCAGAAAGAATAGTTTGCCATCAGAGATCAATCACTTTCATCAAGCAGGAATGTCAAAACATTCTGGTTTACATCACTGAACAGTGGGGGGTTTTAAAGTAATGATGGAGTAAACCGGGTTTTTCTATTATTCATACTTCACAGGGCAAGAGACTTGTTTCTTGAAGAATAAGTTTCAAAATTAAAAAAACAATAGCAGGATTTGTTGAAAAGTCATTAAATTTATCAATCCTTAATGAATGTTAATACAAGTTTATTTTGGAAATATTAAGATTTTTGGTCTCCAGTTCTTTATGGCATTAACTGTTCTGGGGATTAACCTGATTTGTCCCATTATACTTCCAGTTTTTCAGACACAAATTCAGCTTTAAAGTTTTACTAATTGGAAGAGAAACAGAGAAGGCAAAGTCCTGATGTCAAAATATTTTAGTCAAAGCCCACAATGCAGCAGTAAAACTTCGATTGAACATTCTCTGGAAATTATACAGTGCTCAGATTTTTGCACTGTATGCAAAAATCTGTTTTTTGTTTTGATCCGTTTGTTTCAGATCAAAACAAACAGAAAATAGATAAAGATAATTTAGTAAATTCAAAAAGAGGTTTTCATCTAATGACAAGAAAAAACAAATGTTCAAAACAACCCTTCCTATAAGTAACATCCCTTGAACAAAATATCTGTGCCAAGCTTGCAACCACAGCCAGCAGGAGGGTGTGATTTTCGCATTGTTTCGACTAGGCCACATCAGAATCTTTTTTGTCACCAGTAACACAAAAGTGGAGTTACTGGTGAACGTCAGACTGCTATCCTGCTGCAGAACTCAAATGAGCTTGAGGTTAAAAGCTGATGGCAGGAAACTCTAGAAGAACAATTCATGGTTTATTCAATCACACCAAGTCATGCATGTACTCCGATGTCGTTTTGTTTGCTGCAAGTTGGCTCAATTTTGACGCGCAAGACGTAACCGGTAAAATCCGGTTTAGGATTTTCAAAATAAAAGACCCAGAAGTAGTTCATTATTTCTTGCGCGGCCCGGTGGTTGGGGACCACTGCTCTAGATTCTTTGATATTTGTATGAGGGAAAAGTGTGTCTCCTGATTTTCCTGCTGAATTATGAGTACTGGCGCTAACTGACGCAAGAGAAGCCTGCGGTGCTGTAGATGATGTTCTGGGTTCTTTTTTGGCCTCCTGGATGAGTCGTCATTGCATCTGGTAGCGATACTGATAAGTCAGCTGTCGTTCCCCACAGCTGCATATACATGACGTCTGTTTTTGGCATGCTTCATGTTGCTAGACAGGTTCTGCTTGATTCTACAGTTCAGAAAGTAAAAACAGTCCATGCTATGGCTGGTAAAATTCCAAATATGTAATAAAGTACAGTTACTAAATTATCTAGGAGTTATTGCTTCTTTGCATTTAAAGTTTGGTGCAAATGAAATGTTAAATCTGTGACAAAAAAAAAGAAGAAAAAGCAAAAATTTGAAAGGAGCCAAAAGTTCTTCACATGAACATCTGACTTCAAAAGTGGAAATTCCTTACCCCATATCGAAAAAAAAAGAGAAAAGTTTCATCTTAAAAAGCTCAGTTTCATATTTTTTATTAACTGTACACTTTGATTTTCAACTGTTTAAAAATAGAACTATAATTTCCTACACATGAGCCGCTAGCCATCAAGATGCACTTGGGTGCAAACTGTTCTTGTGGGTTTGCAGATGTCTTTTCCTGTTAAATAGAAAGTCTCTACCTCAGTGTTGCAGCAACCGCTTGCATGTAAAGGTTTGATGCAATAAGTCAGTTTCCTGAGCAAGACAACTTCCCTTTTCATAAACAATAATCCTCTGGAAATGAACCTATTTTGGACTGAATCCAACCGAAACATCACTGACAGCCAGACTCCTCTCAGCTGGAATAACATGAGATTGAGATCAACTCGTTTGAATTAAATTGTGATTGAATAAAATTGCACTGAACTTAGTTGTAGGCAAATCAATTTGCCATTGACTTATTCTATAGCACACCAAGATTACTTTTTGTGATCAGACAATACATGGACAAATAAGAAACTAAATCAACTAAGTTTTGAGGAGACTTCCACAATTCAAACATAGGTTTTAAAAACATGATTAGTTTACATTTCTATAAAAAAAACAAAAAAAACATAGACCTGCTATGTTTTCATTTAACACAACATCTAAACTCAGCCCACCATGTTACTACAGTAACATTCATTTATGCTAAAAGTGCAATAACCACACTTGTCCACATGGAGGCACCCAATCATAATAAACCATGCATCAGATTTGTACCCATTTTTTTCTACTTACAGCAGCAGACACTTGACTTGTGTCTGCAATGTCAATGGGCACAACAGCAACATTCTGCCATATTGAGGGTTCGAGTTTATGCACCTGTTAAACAAAAAAAAGTAAAAGAAATCTCAGTGTCATCAGTCATAATTAGCATTTTCTCAGTTTGCTTTCTATGTAAGACGTTCTGAGATGATGTATAAATTAATTTAAAAACATTTGGTAGAACTAACATTTTCTTGTGTTCCCATGTCCGGTTTGTGCCAGGTCTCAATCTTAATGAAGAAACTGTCTTTCATATATTCATTCTGGAAAGAAGAAAGAAAAGAAAAAGTGCATTAAGAAGAATATACAGTAAACTGAAGTACCTTACACTTAGCTTGGAGTATTTAAAAATGTTAATTTGAAAATACATACCGTCACAACTGCATCAAGGTTATTCATGAGAGGGGGGGATGGAAGAAAGGGAAAAGTATTTATTTACATGTCAACATGCTAATACTGATATGACAAAAACTACAATAAATTGGAGTGAGGAGGGTTTTTGGACAACGCAAACTGAAGTGAAGTAAAGAGGGGAACTCACCAGTTCTGCAGTAGGGGTAGGCATTCCAAGCTTTTTCATGGAATACCAAGGAGCCTTCAGGAGCTATGAGCCTGACAAAACCTGGGACTTTACTGTAGCATGGGGGAGGACAGGAACAGACAGGGAAGAGGAGAGGAAAAGAGCAATTCAGGTTTCACGGGGGTCTACTGTACAGCAAAGACAGCAGGAACAGCTTCACAGATGAAGCAACACTTCCACCACCTGGCAGCACCGCTCTATTACATCACAAAGATTATAGAAGCCAAGCAATCTGTTCAAAAACATAAAGGCACATACCTGTTTAGATGGTAAATTTTGTGTGTATATTGTCCTCTCTCTCCATCTTTCTCATATGGTTCATTCTTGAGCACTTCTATACCTTCACCACCACCAGTTTCATTTTTACTTGCTTCCGCCACAGAAAAGAGCTGACCGACTTGATACTGAAAAACAAATATTCATTTTACCAAAAGGAAATTTCTGATCAACACAGTACTACTTTCCCCAAGATGTATGTTACTGCATAATGTCTACCATTTACAGTGTATAAAATTTATTATTTTTAGTATGGAATAACACAAAAGTTTAACAAAGCGCTGGAAGCTGTACTGAAATCTTTTCTTTTTGTTCCATTCTACAAAATTTCCTGAACTACTCGTTTAATGCCATGAATATCATTAAAAAATAAAAAAAAAAACTAGTCTAAGTTTCCTAGTGAGTAGTTTACACATATCAAAAAGTAACTTACCTCCTCAATGCTACAGGGCAAGACCACTCGGCTGCAAATGAGAAGAAAATAAATATAAAATGGGATGAGACTGCCAAAGTATTACTTTATTTTCTGTTCAGTATTCTGTACTTCTGCTTTAGACATAATTCTAGGTCATTACATCAGTAGAGTAGAACAAGGTCAATATCAGGGAAAAGGAAAAACAACACGTTTTGCTGGCCCATACAGTGGCATAGCAAGCTTTGTCAAAGTGTGGGTCATGCGAGTCGACTGGAACAGTGATTGTGGCTTTCAATGCAAGCGCACCAGACAGTACTTTGAAGTGTTTTTGGGAGCTGTACACACCGACGGCAGCAACATTCATGAATCAAGAGAACAGCTTTCCTGATAAGTTTTGTCAACAAACGATTGACTGGCTGTATTAGGACACAGATGAAAACCAGCTACAGTAGAAAGGGTCACTGCTGTGTACTTGCTCATGGCGGAGAGGTTGGAGTCTGATTGAGTGAGTTAACAAGTGTCTTTTATACAGTTAATACAATTAATAAGCTGAGGATAGGAGGGCTTCTTTAAGTTGAATTCAAATTTAGTTCAAAAATAATTTATTGATCCCAAAGGGAAATTAAATGTTGTTGTGACTCATTAATTCAGATTCTTCCAACGACCTGAAAAAAAAAAAGTCTGAAAGCCAAAAATACTTGCTAGTTGGTAGGTGATCAAGTACTTATATCATTCAATAAAATGGGGATTATGATTAAAAACAAAAGAAAAAATACTAGCAAAAAAAATTTATATAAAGTTTTTTTTGTCTCAGTCGAGGTATGCCTCAACAAATTACAGACCACTTCATTCTTTGGAAGTTGTGATACTAGGAAACAAAAAAGGAAAATTGGCAGTGTATCAAATACTTCAATTCCCCCCAAATTTTTTGAAATATCTTGCTAAAAGCTGTGTTTCTTCTGAAACAGCATTTTGTTAAGTTTGTGAAAGTTCAGTAACAGTAAATGTGAAAATTTTGGCAATTGATTTATTGAATTATTTTTCCATCACTCCATGACTGAACACTTTTTGGGTTAAAAAGATTAGATTGAAAAGAGTGGAATTTAAGAAAAAGATGGAAAAAGGGGGGCAAATTAACAGAAAAATAATAAATTTGATCTTATGGGGCAATGAGGAAACTCATCAAGGTCAAACTTTCTAAAAGGGGCAGGAAAAAAACGGCAAGAAAAAATAAACAAAAGGTGAGCCAGTCCTTGCCAGGTCCGCACTCTGATGACTACAGCAAGAACAGACACTCATCACTGGCATTAAGTGGAAGAGTCAAGTACTTTAAAAAACAAAAAGACACACAGGAAAGCTTAATTTGAAGTTCTTCAAGACAAAGAGCTAGGCCTGTCGCGATAAACGATAAATCAATTAATCTACGATAAATTAAAACTATTGACGTCATTTTAATTATCGGCATTATCGTCTCTTTCGACCTTTTTCTCTTTCTGTTAATGACACTGAATGAAAAAAGGCTCAACTCCGGTGCTCTCCACTGACTCCCCCCTTCCTCATTTCCTTAGTGTAAAGCCCAGCGCACACTACACGATCTTAGAGCTGTCGGCCGATTGTCGGCCCATTTTCAAAACCTGACAGACCACAAACAGAAATCCTAGGTATAAAGGTTCGATCGGGTTCGATCCTGCCGTGTGGTGTCCAACAATGGGCACAAAATAATGGCTACAAGTCCAGTTAACTAATTTTAAAACCAGGTATTAATCAATGCTTTACTACAATCTACCTGCAATGCATGTTGCTAGTGTCAGTCCTGACCGAATGAAAATCATTATAACCTATTTATGTTACGTTAACGAAGAACAGCTGAAAAGTTACCGGGTTTATCTGCGGGAGCAATTTCGCTCCAACTCCTCCTCTTATCATTTCTATATTCTTTGCATGTTGATCAAACATTAATGTTGTTTCCACATATCATCTCCGATGTCCGCTGGACTTGGGATTCCCCTCCGTAATTTCCCCTCAGAAAGCAGGAGGAGAATCCACGCTTTCTGATTGGCTACCTGTCATATTCAACAGGCTGCATTAAGCTCCCAGTCGGGGAAAATCCCTGATTTGGATCGGAGCGGCAACGAGGATCTACTGTAACACACCACACAATGTTAGAAAGATCAACTTTCTAAGATTGACGCAAGGGGAAAAATAGCAGCAAAAAACCGTGTAGTGTGAACTATTGCATCAGGTAGTCGATGTGCCCATCTTCTCTATTTAAATCTAATTATTACTAAAGGGCAACATAATATACAGACTTCATAATCTGCACTCTTTTGGTTGAATGCAGTATTTATTTACACTTTGGCTTTATGTTGTTTAGTTGTTTTTTTTTCCAAGTGCGTTTTTTGTTAATGGAGACTGATAATCCATTTTATTTTTGTTTTTGGTTGTTTTGTTTATTTTGTTTATCAGCTCAAGTGTTAAGTGTTCTTTTGAAAATAAAGTGTATCTAACTTTGGCAAAAAATCGCATGCATTATTACGTCATTTCCATTAAATCAGTGTAAAAAGGTCTTCAAACAATATTATCATTTATCGCAAAAATTTTTGAGACAATTAATCACTCAGCAAAATTTGTTATCGTGACAGGCCTACAAAGGTCACATATGTTTATTCATGTTTTATAGCAGAGGTAAATTTAAAATACCTAAATAGAACAGAAATAATTTCTCAACTTAAACCAAATCATATATTGCAATGTTTTGTTCAAATTTAAATAGAGCTTGCAGTATGCAATACATCATTACATCACTGAAACTAGAAAGCAAGATGTTCCTCCTCCCCAACCAAGTGGAGAGAAATTTTTTTTTAAAACAACACAAGGAAGGGGAAGTTCTCTCTCGGCATAAACCTAAAGTGGAGCTTTATTCTTTCCCAAAGTTCATTCAGTCTGTTTCAGCATCGATAAACAATGAGAAATGTGTGCTTCGTCCTGAACTGACAGTGCGAGGCTGAACTGAGATGACACCCAAAGACAAGCAGCTAAGACAGGAGAGAACTCTGTGGCACGTCCTTGCAAAGAAAAATGATGAGTTTTGACATCATCAAGGTTGTAAACAACTTCAGGGTGAATTTTATAGTTAAAATCTCCCTTGAACCGTACTAAAGTAAGTTCATTTGGGGGAAGGACCTGTGGAAGGATGGTGCATTGTGAAAGAATCCTGCAGTAGAAAACCATAGATCAGAATACTTTCACAAAGCAGATGAAGTAATTGATCTAGAGGATTAGAGCAGGTCTTTTTTATAGTCTTCATACATTAAAAGGCTGATGGAATTCAACAAACATGGTGCAGAGATCCATGTTGAATACAACACTGTTATTAATTAGTCTGACATGATTTTACAATTACAAAACTAATTGAAATATCTGAAGAGTTTCTAGAGAATAATAAGACAATCCAGGACAACATTTTCAAATGCAACAATCTTTAAACAAAAACCTATTGCACAAATACAGATAGGGTAAAGGAAAATACCTTTTCAAAAACCATAAATAAAATCCTTTCTTCCTTGTCCCTCTACAGCTATCCACTTTTAGGGTACTTACTTGAAAAACATGTCATTTTGTTTTGTTTATATGACAATAAATAAATAAAAATTAAGAAATAAACCACAAAAACAATTATTGGCTTGGATAAGCATTAAAACGGCAGCATATCATGAGCAACTCTGGGTCTGAGAAGTGTCTATTAAGTCACCAATTTCTTCTTGAGTGGTTGCCCAACATGGGTTTTTCAATGACTGTTGCAGATTAGTTGAGTGCTGACAGAAGGACTTTTCATGACTTTACTCAATGCTGATATGTAGATGCATGCGTCCATGTTTGATCATTCACGGTAAAAAGAAAGTACAGTCATTTTTTAAGATCTACTTTTTTCATTTCATTAGTTTCTATTTTCTTTAATAAATAAAATGGGAGAAAGCAGGAAGTGTTCATGGGGATTTTTATGAACGCTCAAGTTCAAATTTGATTACTTTTTCATTATCACAGGTACATTGAAAAATGCAGCAAATGAGAATAATATCTAGTTCTGGTTGCAATAATATAAAAAATATTTTAATATAATAAACATTGGTTTCATTTGGATTTAATGATGTCCTCTCAACATTAAGTTAGTGAGATGGCTACTTATACTGAGCCTCCTGTTAAAAGGGAGTTTTTCTTTTCCAATAGTTGCTTGGTCAGAATGAGGGATTGCAAGTGGGGGAAAAAAAAAAATCAATGCCCCAATGCAATTAGATGAGTTTTCTCAAGTTATTTTTCAAACCAACAGACAGTATATGATTAACTAACTTTGACAATATTGTTTTATCACTAGGACTGAATTTTAACGCATGTAATTGGAAAAGAGAGTGACGTATTTGAGTGGAATAAGCAGGATTAATTTGAATGGAATTTTGACAAATTTCATATCAAACTGGTTTGGTATGAATCAAACCAATTTGTCCTTTTAAGTGCCAACAGGGAGATTTGTCTGAGTACAGGTATTCAAAGAAATATTGTTCAGGAACAGGCACAAGGTTGATTCCAGAGTTCATAATTGATGAATTACTGTGTTTTTGTTTACAAACAGCCATATCAGTCTTCAATCCTCAGGCAGGAGTGGCAAGTTTACGTTTACAAGCTGGTGAAGGTCACATTTATACATCTAACATTTCAAAGTGACAGTTAATGTAATATTTTTAACCATTATGATTTCTTAAGGCTTCATCTATGAAGCACGTTAAGTTCAAGAGCTCACCAACTGCTTTAGGCAACCATTACATAATGCAACTTAAATTTTTCTAGTTCACACAGAAAAAAAAAATCTGAATATTTTGAAAATTCTTAGCTTTGAGGATGCCCACTGTTGTGTAGAAGTCACAGGGGTGCCTACATTGTACATGTGCTTCAAGATACAAATCTATAACCATAGTCTTCTCTAAATTACAAACAGTCTGTAGCAACGTCTCTGACGTTCATCTTTATTTTATTATATCAAACTTCTCTTCTTGGGCTTTTTTTTAAGACTAATTGTTCATCTCTCTGAGACTGAATTACATACACATTTTCAAAAGCAAAAGAGACGAATAACGTGGTTGTGTACAGGTTAATACCACGTATGCTGTTGTAATTTCCAATGCAACGCTAATATCAAACTAATGATGTACTCAACACAAACTTTAAATCAATCAGATAAGCGGTGACATCGTTTAGATACTTACCAAGTGCAAGTATTAGTTAAAAACTTTGATTTAACTTTTGCTCAATTTCTATCAACTCTTTTGTCTTGCCTTGTTTGGTTCATATGAGCTGTTTGAGTCAATGCTGCCTGTGTTAAAATGAACTTCCCCATCCAGGTGACGCTTTCGGTTAGCTAACTTAGCGTTAGCAAACCACACTAGTTTCAGTGCCTTGAAGACGGATAGCACGGATGTGCGTGCTAACGGTGCCGACGAAACACAGTGTCTTTAGGACACGGCAGACCCACTAGAAGTTAAAAGAAGCAACAGCTGTCAAACAATAGCACGCCGCTGTCAAAGCCGGTAGGCCGGAACAGCTCTTGAACAATCCCACTCTCCCCCTCGTGTGCCTTACCGATACATGACGAAAAGTTTTCAGTTAGGGGAGAGGCGCGTTTAAAACTCGCCCGAATACCTAAACCTTCCTGTATCACTATATATTGGGTTAATAAGGCGCAAAAGTCATAGCTGAGATAGAAAGAAGAAGAAAAAAAAACTCACTATTCCTTGACGAGAACCATAGTAACCTGCTTCTGTCGGTTCTGCTGGTACTGCCCAGCGACTGCCGAGTGCTGCTGACGTCATTGGCTCCTAGTGCCGTGCCCTGTTCCGCCCACAGCAGTTATGATTGGTAGAAAGAGAATGGACACACCTACTAATTAAAATTAACCAATCAAACTCTCCTACATCTCATCGCCGACAAAGTAATCTCCTATTTCAGAGGATAACCGATGCTTTGAACTATACTTTATCTGGCACATTTTGTTCAAGTTGTAGAAAGCAATTAATCTGTCCGTAAACCCATGTACGTGTCGATCCATCTAACAGAAAACATTACATATAATTTCTCTCAATGCCAATGCTGAAATATTATTACAGCGTTGTTGGTTAACAAGGAAACAAGTTTCATGCCGAAATGTCTAGCAAAATTTTATCTCAGTTATTACAGAAAGCATGTATTTTAGACCCAATAATTACACCCTTTTCTAAAAAATGTATTTGACTCAATCAATTAGTTCAGAGGAGTCTTTCATTAATAACTAAAATATCATTCATTTCAGTCTGTATTCCAACTTTTCATTTTCTGCCCCTGGCAGTGTCCTACTTTTTAATCTTCTTTATTCTTGTTGTTTTATGCTTTTATCAGATTAAACACTGTGACTTGCCTCGTTTCTGTAACGTGCCACACAAATAATCTTGCCTTTCCAAAATTATGTTCTTAACATTGTACTCTATCCTCATGAGATGATACTGTTTTTAAGGCTGTTATTTGTAAAAAAAAAAAAAAAAAAAAAAAAAACCTCACCTAAGAAGAAGTAATCTTGATGCTTACGTGATTATTTTTAGGTCAATTTCTGACCTGCCGAACTTTATATTTGTTGGTCACCAATCACGCTTTCAAGTACTATTGATCCATTTTTAGCATTAAACTCTTACATAATGCAACTTCAAACTATTATTTTATTTAATAACAAAAAAGCAATCAAATCAAATGTGACAAATTAATATCCCCATGAAAACCGTGAAATAACTTTATGAAGTAGTTCAAAACTCAGTTCAGTTTTACTAGCCCTACTTAGAATTCAGAAATCCCTTAAATACAATCTGCTTGACAACAGGACGTAGGCTGAAGTGTCTCAAAAAGCAATACAAATAATGTCTTTATCTAAAAATGTTCAAGAAAATCTGAGAAACAAAGTGACACCTAAGAAGGAATGGGTCCCCAAAACATTCAGGGGTAAGAGAGAGAGTTGGAAAAATGGCATTTGAGACAGAGAGATCCTACCCAATTATTTTTGCAGTGGGACAGTCCGGGGCTGCTTTGCTGCGTCAGAACCTGGAAGACATCCTGTAAATTGTGGATCCCCATCTCTATTAAAAAATCCTAACAGAAAATATCTGACTATCAATTCACAACTTCGAGCTAAAGCACACTTTGGTTATACAACAGGAAAAATGACCCAATGCACCCCTACAGGTCTCCTTGTGAATGTCTAAAAACAATAAAAGGTTTTGTAGTGGACCAGTCAAAGCTCAGACTTTAGACCAACTGTAATGGTGTGAAATAAATTACCATAGTTAAAAACACTACAATATGGCTTAATTTTGCAAAAAGTGGGCCACAATTCCTCCATAGTGATGTAAAAAAAACGTATTGCCAGTTATTTCAAATGCTTGATAGTTGTTGTCACTGTCATGATGGCCTAACCAGTTATTAGGTTTAAAAGGCATTTATGTTTTCACAACCAGGCTGGTTGTAATACATTTTTGATTTCAACAAATGAAATCATTATTCAAGGAATTCAAAACTGCATTTTGAATTTGCTCAGGTTATTTTGTACATTAATGTGATCAAAAGCAAACAGAAATGTTAGTATAGGGACAAAAAGAAAATCAGAGCTCTTTATCCATTTTTCTCTCTAGTTGATTAACCTTTGCCAAGTTAGGAAGACAAGAAAGTAAACATGATGTTTTTATTGAAACAGTTTACTGGTAAATGACAGATTGTTGCTGTGAAACTGCCATGTTCAATCTCAAAAAAATCATGGGGGTAAAAAGTCATACATGGTACTTAACACTGAATAGCAAGAGAATCCATGCTTCAGAGCAGACACTCAGATCACAAAGAAATCAGGCAAAATGCCCTCTAGATTTCAATAAAAAATATTAAATTGATTTTTTTTTTCACTCTATCCATCTTTACAAGGTACAGATTTGTTCACTTTTAATTATAAAAACAGTTAATACTGATTGTAAAACACAAATAAATTTACAAAACATAATAATAATAATAATATTTTTTATATTAACAACAATAGCAAACAATAATAACAATAATAATTAAATTTAAAAACAAAAAGTAGAATGGAGGGAAATAAGGTTTGTTGCATCTTTTGACCACACAAACAGCAACTTTTTTGGGGAAAAACAAAATATCAAATTGCATTTAGCGCTACCTGACACAGTTACACACAAACACAGTATCAGGTCGTTGAGTATTTCTCATTGCCATTTACAGTGTTATGGGCACAAAGACAAGACAGTCTCCAAGCCATTCAATCATCTGTTTCTGCAGGAACATACAAGTCAAAGAAATCCCTCAGACTGAGTTAGGCTTGATGGGCCAATGGTGGTCCTGAAGAGGTGCCCTGATCCTCTGCCACAAAGGATAGTAAATTACAGAACCACTTTCAACGTTTCAGCATTTAGAAGAAGGGAAAAATCTTCCCGGTGAGAGGAATTTGTATCCGTTGCCGGCAGGTAGTCGGATAGAACGAGCACCAGGGCTGCTGCTTGTGGAAATTGTAGGCGACGGGGCAACTTTTCTGGGGTTGGAACAGTGGTGTCCATTGGAAGAATTCTTGGTACCGCTATCCAGTGACTGCAGTCCCAGCTCCCGCAGCTCCAGGCTGTCTTGGGTGTCATGAGGGGAGCAGCGGCGTGGGGAGAGGTTTAGAAGGCTCAGTACATCTCTACTGGCTGAAGCAATAGGTCCGGATTTGCTGTGGATGGCTTTGACAGGACCTAGATGTTGCTGCTGTTGAGCTGCGGCATTAGTCCAAAACGTCTTCAGGTTATGGATAGCTTGGACTTTTTCATCAATGACCCCTCTTCTTAGCCGGTCCAGATCTGGAGCATCTGCTGATGTAGAACAGGCAGAGCCTGTAGAAGAGTAGGACAAAGCAGGAGACGGAGCACTACCAGCTGGTGACTGGTGTCCAGAGCTGGGAGACACATTGCTGGGAGAGCGGGAAATGTGGCCACTGTATGGAGAGCTTGGGTACTTCAGTTTGAACTGTGCATGGCTGTCCATGGTGGGGGAAGGATGGCTACCATCTTTTTGGGAAGACTCTGAGACTGCAGGGCTGTTGTATCCAGAGCTTACCTTCTGCAGGGAAGAAGAACGGGAGGGAGGCTTGGGCTTGGGGGAAGACTGTGCTCGACCACTGGCGCTGCTGTTAGGACGACTGAATGCACTGGTTTCGGAAGAGCGGAACGTACCGCTCCGGGCTGAGGCCGCAGCAGGTCCAGTCCCGCCCTCCGCTCCAACCCGCTGAAGACTGCTCACAGCTCGTAAGTGGCTGTGAGTTTCCTCCAGAATCTTCTGGGCCAGCTCTTGAGGGTCCAGATGAACGGGTTTTTCTTCCTGCGACTTGACAGTGCTGTCTGTCTCAGTACTGGACTGGTCAGATTCGCCTGTGTCTGAGCTGCTCACCTTACCCACCTTCTGGAATGGTGAGTTTGGACTGGGCACAAGGGATGTTTTGACAGGAGACGTCGGGGTGCTGACACTGCCCCGTGATGATACAGAGACCGTGTAGCCTCTCCCTGCTCCTGTGGACCCACTAACCCCCCTGCCTCCTCGGTGGTGTCGCTGACTGTGACCTGGTGGTAGAGGCAGAGAGTCACAGTGGCTGCCCAGTGGCTCGCTGCTGATAATGGAAAAGCCCTCATACTCCTCTTCGTCACCTCGTGTTCCTGCACCTGCAGCAGCAGCTCCTTGTGGGGACGAGCGACTGCGTGGCACATGTGGGTGTTTGTGAACAGTGAAGTGTGCAGTGGCGCCCCCTCGTTGTCGATGACTAAGGAAGTCACAGTCTGACTTGGAGGCAAAACTCATAGAGGATGTTACAGAGCTGAGGCTGTAGACAGAGATGGCATCTGATGCTTGATTGTCCAGGCATGGGGGAGAGAAAGGAAGGCTGGAGTATCCCACTGGCAATGGGTTAGAGACAGACTGAGCCGAAGCCAAAGACTCAAGGGAGGATGAGCTGTCCAGGCTCAGGCGCTTGGGCAGTTCTGTGGAGTCTGTAAACAAAGCAAAGAAACATATGCATATGAAAACCTATAAAAAAACTAAACGAATTAAAATTGTAGCGGTCCAAAAATAAATTTAGACCCTGAAAGTACAAAACAGATTAAACGAATAAACCAATTTACCAAACAGTGCCAGCAGAGACTGAAGAGCAAAGTGCAAGGTGCGCCGATTAGCCAGTTTGCCCGTCTTTAGCACCACCTCTTCCTGTCCTACCTCACATAAATCAAATCCTGTGCAAAGAAAAACAACAAAATGTAATTTTGAAATGATTAAATGTGACTGTGACTCCATGCATGCATGAATAGATAATATATCTAATTTGGATTTAGATATATTATACACTGAGTGACATAAATCAAGTGTTTATTATTTCTGTTAATTTTGATGATTATGAAATATGGTTCTTGAAAACTCAAAATATAGTTTTCCAGTTTCATATTACATCAGACTGATAAAAAAAATGTTTTTATGCAGCAACATTTTGCTGTGACTTCAGCAATCTTGACGGCAATTGACTTGACAGCAGACAATCACTGACCCCCCTTCACCAGGTCATTGCTGAAGAAGCTCAGTCTTCATATAGTGCTGCATGCAAGCATATTTATGGACAGATTAATGGAAGGGACGAGTGTGGTAGAAAAAAGATCAATAACCATCAATGATAACAGGGGTAGATTCACAAGGTATGGATTGCGGCTGGTGTCAGTGCTTCAGAAGCCACTACCGATGTTTCCAGGACACGGGCTACATCTGTCGCAATGTGTTAAGCAAATCCTGAACCAGTGTCAGAAACATCTTACTTAAAAACAACTTGAGATCTAGTGTGATGCTTTCACAGGTGACATGACTTAGGGACCCATGTCATGCTGACGTTTCACTGTTTTACCAAGCCCAAAGTCAGGCCAGCTGTCTGTCAGGAAATTCACATTCATTTTTCCCTCTGCTCACAAAGCTTTATGGAGGTTCTGATGTTAAAATTTTTTCACCCACCCACACTGGTGAAAGCACCAGTAGCTACTTTAATCACCATGGTATCAATGCAAACTTGCCTAAACCCTACAGTGAATCTTTGATGAATCATCAAGAGTTAGATAAAAGACACCAGAGACAACAATACAGTCAAGCTGAAGGTCACTACTAAAGAGACCCGGGCCTGAACTCCTCAGCAGAACCACAAACTGATCTCTGTCATACCACACCACATTCGTTTTTTAATTCACGCAAAAGGACCCTCGATCAAGTGTTGAGCACACTACAGTACATGGGGTTACTTTTCAGTAGGTCGACGTTTCTGTGTTAAATGTCCTTTTTTTTAGTTTGTTTTATATGATATAATTATTTTTTCAGAAACATTTTGGATAATATAGGATTTTGAAAAATCTGAAAAAAATAACGCTTTTTTGTTTTAGAGTGTATGTTGATTTTGTATAAATGAAATCATTCTACAATGTTCATGCAAAGTTGTTGAAGATGTACAGGAGACACAAAGAAGCAGTCTTATTTTGTTAAGATTTAACTTACCAAGAGCAGCCAGAAATTCATGGCATCCAGGCAGTCTCCACAGTTGCACACTAATGGACACCTGAATGGGTAGGAGGGAGAAGTCCTGCTCCTTCTCTCCTGTCTGGAGTTGCACTAGCACCTGGTGAAGCTGGTAGACAAAGAAGAAAGGACTGTGAAATTAAAACTCTTATTTTGTTAAATCATTAAATGTGATAAAATAACATAGGCATCAACTTCACTAGCTTTGTGCTGCTGATAGTAATTTCATTACCAATTTAGGGATATGTAGTGACATTTCTAGAAATTATAAAATACAAACCTTTTAATGAACTACAGAAATCTTTTTTAATATGTTTTAAATCCTTTGTATTAGTTAACTAGACAATGGGGACAAAAGTAGCTGCAGAGAATTAGAACGCTAAGAATTGGACCTTTGTGGGAATGTTCACATGGACTAGGGATTACATATCTAACAACAGAGAAAACTTAGCCAGCTTGACGTAACTGTGTGGAAAGTAAAAGAGAGCCTTAGCTGTGCCATAGTAGCTTTACATCATAGTTTAATCCCTGTAACTATCCTGAAACGTTCTTTTGAGCTGTAATAATCCATGGCTGGAAATCCTTCAGCAATCAAAGGAATGGAAAAGTGCAAAAATATACACAACAAATGGTAGGTTAGCTTCCCACAGCCATGTAAATAATCAACAGCATCACAAAGTAGATTATAAAAACCATCATAAAGCCTCTTTACAAAGGGTGCAATTTTCCTGATTCTTTATTTTTTATTTTTAGCAAGTTAAATAGGTAGAGAGTGGAGAAGCAGAGCAGAGTGAAATGGAGTGCAGGTAGGTGAATGGTCACTTACCATGGCCACCATATTTTTGACAGCCTTCAGACCACAAGGTGGGTGCAGGAAAAAGAGAATAGGTTGTTTTTAAATACATGCACACAGTTTGCAGATAAAGGTTAAAAAGATTCAGCCATAAGAAGAAATGAAGCAAAAAGGTAACACTGGTGTGTAATATTGCACTTCGGTGCAATTAGTACACATAGCCCAGTTGGAACATGGTTCATGTTATACATACTGAATTTGTATTATCGCTGCCTAACTCCATGGTTTCTGAGTCCAAGCATGTGGCGCGTGTACAATGATAAACCTCTGCTGTGTAACTCTAATTCTCTGGTATTTCAGGGGTGGAAGAGAAAAATAATTAGTATTGTAGTTAGCATTGCCAGTCAGATATGTAGGTCTTTTGTCACATCTAACCAGAAAACTTTCTTCCACATGTTTGCTGCTCCTTTTTTCCCTAAAAAAAGGTAAAATCTTGTATTTTCCTTTTTTTTAAATCAAATATATTGGTCTATCACATAATAACTCAATAGAAAATATGGAAGCTTCAGGATTCAAAGTGAATTTTTATTTTTTTTAAAGTTCAAAGAATATGATTGCTTTGCAAGGTACCGTTTTTCTAAACACTTTCTAGTTCAAACAGCACACGTCATTTGAAACCAAGATCAATTTCAAATTGTGCGTTTGTTTGAAGCAGCAGGCTCTTACCCGGTTGATGAGCTGCTCTCCTGCCTCTGAAGCAGTGATGAGTTTGCACAAAGCCTGGAGAGCTGGCGGCGGCAAACCTAAGGGTTTGGAACAAAGGAAGCTCATTGTTATTCATTCAAGAAACAGCATTTATACCTCAAAATAAGCCACACCAAGCAGATTGCCCTCAATGTGAAATGATAGAAACATAAACTAATAGATCATATTTTTCAGTGAAAGAAAATAAATAATTTAGCAAGAGACCTGCATCTTGAACTTTCACCAGAAAAACAAAACAAAGAACAAACAACACATAACTTGTTACAGATTCTGAATCTGTCTGACCTGTGATCTTCAGCTTGTGTCTACATACCCAGTAGTGATTGTAGCGTAGTGCTACACTGCTGGAGTCTGTCTCCTGGGTCAGCAGTGGGAAAGAAAACTGCAGCAGGAATACCAGTGCCTGCGGAGTCGAGACGGAAGCCCACGGCTGTCAGCAGGGCCTGCCAGCCGGGAACGCCCCCGACCTTGTTCTCCACACTCTGCTGGGATGTATACATTGAATTACGTTGGCCATTTTGTATCCTCTGAAGAGACTTCTCCACCTGAAAGGATAATAACAGCAATGCATCATGTATTTGTATGCTGCTGGTTGTCAAATTTTGTATTGTTTGTGTTGATATCTCACCAGATGAAGTAAGACTCTCAGAGCATCACGAGCTCGATCTGGATACTGCAAAATTTCAGCCAACGCTTGGCCAATAAGGGAAGATGGGCTGTTAAGCTTCACGTCATTGCCAATCAGCATATATCCTGAAGGGAGAATAAAGCAATAAGAGCAAGTCATTTCATGGTCATGTCTGTTCGACTTCAACTGAATTAATGCATGAACAATGTATCTAACCTGCCCAGTTGGACGGATGAGAGTACTGTTTGCTGCTCTGCACGGTTTTCATGGCATCTGCTAGTGCTGCACTAGCCTTGGTCCCGTTCAGCAGGGCAGAGTAGAAAGCATGGACAAAAACCTTGGAGGCTGCAACGGGTACAGGCCACAAGGACACAAGAACACACTGAGCACCAGCAGCCAGGAAGGCTCTGGTTAGTCCCACAACACCGTCTGCTGTCACCTTACTGCTAGATTCTTGGTACGACCTGCAGCCACAGTAAAACAGTAGAGATTTGGTGTGAGATTTAGCTTTTTCATACAATATTGCAATCAGCATGTCCTCTGTTTAAAGACAATACCTTCTAGCCACCTCATTTTTCATATGTTGTCATGTTACAAACATAAATCTTAGTGTATTTAATTAGCTTGTGTGATTGTCCAGCACACATTTCAGAAGTAGAAGGCCTCTGAAGAATCGGTTGACAAGACAACTGTTATACACTTCACAAGTCTGGCCTTTATGGAAGAGTGGCAAGAAAAAAAGCATGTTATGCTTGCAGTTTGCTATAAGCTGCGTAAAGGACACACCAAACATGCAAAAAGGTGTTTTGGTCAGATGAGTTTAAGACTGAACTCATGTGTCAGTTCAGTCTTAAACTGACTGTGGTGTGCTCCAAAGCTTTGACAATGCAATAGTGTTCAGTAAAAAGAACAGACTTGCTTTAAAGTGTTTTTAAATATAGATGCACCCAAACCTTTTCATGTGAATAGTCACAAAATGATTGAAATACATGCATCATATTCCCTCCAATTCACAATTATGTAAAATATTGTGTTGGTTTGTATAAAAAACGTTGCATAAGTTTAACATAACATGTGAAAAAAATTCAAGGGGTATGAATACTTTTACAAAGCGTTATTTGTTGCCATTGCACCTACCCCAGCACCACCAGCTTGACAGGCAGCCTCAGGTCCAAAATATCTGCGGCTGTCAGGAGGAACTCCTGCAGGGGCGGACTGTCACAGATACTCTCCACATCACTGCTGTCATCCTGCATGTTGAGAGACTCTGGGATGGTGTAGCCGCTGCCAACGGAGCCCTTCCTGCCTCGACCGCTGCTGCCTCTCCGACTGCTCACGCCTCTGCCTATTGTTCCCACCCCAACAGTGGCACCTGCCCCACCAGGTACACATTCAGGGTTTGGGGTGAGCACTAGAGCCGCCAGTTTCCAGGAAATGTGGGTGGCAAAATGGGCGCATTCAGCCTGCGTGAGGGCACCCATCACCCTCTCCTTGGTGGCAGATGAGCCAGTAAGAGGTTGACACCCCAGTAGCTCTGCAACCATTAGAGCTTCTTCCTCAGCGGTGGGCATGGGTCCCCAAAGCCAGCGGTCCATCACAGGCGAGGGTAGTCTAGGATTTCCCACCACTGCTGCCATGGAGACACCACCACAGGGAGCTGGTCCAGGACGCCGAGAGTGAGTCTAAGAATACAGCAACACAATTTAAATGTGCACAATGATTCAGGGACATATGCTCAAAGATGTATTAAAAGACTAAGACATGTCTTATGTTAATGGAAGTGAACTGAATGAGAAGTCGAACCTTTGCGCTGAATCCAAGGCCATGGATGGAGGGCACAGCAATGAGGCTGAAACGCTCATACAGGTATTCATTAGAGGAGCTTCCTTTTAGCAGAGCAAACGGGATGAGGTACAACTCTCCTTCCAGGACCATCACTAGCTGTCTATGTCTGCCAACAGGCCCGCTGGAATGCATCAGCCCCTGTCAGATAAAGGAATGAGAAAAAAAAAATATTCAAAAACTTTTTGTGGGTATGTGGTGATTTGTCTTGTCTTAGGCATTGCAGAGTTCTTCAACAAACATTTGTAGGATGCAGTCAATCACTAAGAGAGGCAGCACTCACCCCCTCCATAGGTGCAATGAGTAAATCGTAAAGTGCCCGCAGTGGAGGTTTGCCAAGGTTGCTGGAGCGTCGAGGCAGTGAGGAGTTACCATCTTTGGCAGGAGACATAGTGTTACTGAAGAGGCTAGTCATACTCTGACAGCTCCTGCACAGACACCACAGAAAGAAACAGAGGTTTTATCTTGTACATCTTACTGCAACACTGCAGACTGAGGAAAGATTTTTGGAAAATCTCTGGCATCATGTTTTTGATATAATCTCATTCTGTTTTTTTTAATTATTTATTTTAATGCTGGTGAATGTGTTAAATCAATCAATCAATCAAATTTTATTTGTATAGCACATTTCAGCAGCAAGGCATTTCAAAGTGCTTTACATCATATCAAACACAGAAACACAATGCAACATAGAATCAACAATCAAAACATGACATTATGTAAAGTTCCATCAATAAATTTGTAATTGATTACATTTCAAATACAATCCTAAACAGGTGGGTTTTCAGTCGAGATTTAAAGGAAGTCAGTGTTTCAGCTGTTTTACAGTTTTCTGGAAGTTTGTTCCAAATTTGTGGTGCATAGATGCTGAAAGCTGCTTCTCCTCGTTTGGTTCTGGTTCTGGGGATGCAGAGCAGACCAGAACCGGAAGACCTGAGAGGTCTGGAAGGTTGATACAACAACAGCAGATCTTTAATGTATGGACCTTACCAAGCTCCGCCCACAACCGACCCACGTGACCGCAAGTCTCACAAACAAAGCCTCGCGGCGCGTTGTTTCTATGTAAACATGACTCCATTTGTGCATCATTTCTACCGGATTTTCACAATATATCAGCTACTAAATGGACAGAGGAACTAACAAGTTCATGTCATCATCTGGGAGGAGGTTACTGGTTTCTCAGTCACAAGCTGGTTGCAAACCTGCGGCCAGCAGGTGTCAGTCAGTTATGGTAGATCTGAAATTTGGTTTGATGACGTCAATATGAGAAGCTATAGACTGATAGGAGGAACCAAAGAGCTCTGTAAAGGTAAAGGCAAATCTTCTTAAGTTGGGATATAATTAATTTAATTTCACATAATTATCACGGTAGAAGCCATTTGTTTGTTAAAATTTTATTAGATATATTTGTTCTATTTGATGTTTGTTGTGAATGACGTAAACTCACAAACGAACGAGGTAATTCGTCCAACGTTTAGAAACTACAGCGGCTGTAATGCGCCACAGCAAAGGTAAACAAAGGTAAAATAACCTGAACAGGTGATCAACTCAAAACCACTCCTACCTTTTTACTCTCTCTCTCTCTTTGTAGTTTAAGCACACCTGTTACCGTGGCAACCGCCTGCGCCCCTCAAGACGAGCAAAGATTAGGATAAAAACATAACATTCAGTCCGTTACGATATCAAGTTTCCAGGCTTGATATTTATTTCTCGATTATTAATCAGCGCTTCCCTGAACACAGCGATGGTTGATTGACTAGCTGTACTTGGTGCTAACGTGGCTAACACGAGTAACAGTTTAGTCCAAAGCCTTTTCTGCTAAAATTAAACCTTTAGTGTATGTCAGATACAGACACATTGCATATTGATCTGTTTAGCTAACGTAAGACTGTGTAGCAGACAGGCTTCAAGGTGTAGAAGTTGTATCAGTTCTGCCATTATGCTGTACTTAGCTAACAGGAAGCTAAGTGTGTTTGTGAGACTGCCACGCACGTGACCACGTAGAATGGGCATCAGCCAATGAAAACCGGCCCTTGTGGTAAGGTCCATTGACCTTTTGTGGTGCTAAGCCGTTCAGTGATTTGTAAACTAACAACAGTATTTTAAAGTATATTCTTTGGTCTTTAGCAAGCCAGTGTAGGGACTTTACAACTGGTGTTATGTGCGCTCTCTTCATTATTTTATTTTATTCATTGGTCACACTTCTCAGACTCCCTTGAAAATTTACACCATTGCGTTAGAAAGCAATTAATGAATGTGGATTTTGCTTTGGAATAGTGGACCAGTACAGATGGTGCCGATTGTATGGCAGCCTCACTTCAACCAGATGGCCCCAGGGCAGCTAAGGCTACAATGTAGCTTACCACCATTAGAGTGTCAGTGTGTGCATGAAATCTAATATCCACTGGAGTCCTCTGGACTAGATAAACCGCCACACGTTTACCATTTACATCTTATCCATGAGTGATGGTATGACGAAGCAGAAGATGGATACAGAAACTGGGGAAGTAATGTGAGCACTGATTCAATCTATCATGGTAAAGAAAGAGCAAAGGTAAAAAGTAATTCCTCTAGGTTCCACTCCCCACCTGTAGTCATGAAACATGAATTGTGACCAAGAGAATTATATCCTAGATACAAACGACTGAAATAAGCTACCTCTGTTCAACTGTTGGGCTCAGCATTAGGAATAATGTGAGGAGCTCTGTCATTTGGGAGGATCTTGAAGTAAAACCACTGCTCCTTACTTCCTGTAATGAGTGACAATAATTTCACAATACTCTATATATATTTTTTAGATGTACCTGCTTGTTAACCTTTCACTGATATTATATTGCTATTATATACGTTTCCCACTAGATGGCAGCATTGCCCTTCTGTGGTACTACTAAAATTAGAAGAACTGACCTTTTAGCTGAGTCCCTACATAAGCAATAGGTAATGAATAGCAGCGCTAATCTCATCCTATACTGTCTTTTTTATGTGCAGTGCAAACCCAAAGCCGTATATTTACTGGGTTGCAGCATGTGGGATAAAGGAGAGACTCTTCTTTCGAGGCATATCTGTGGAGAGATTGAAGTAACAGCTCAAACTCGGCCTCACCAACACCTAGCATACTGAGAACTGTGCAAATGGTGGCCCTGGGGTTAGAAACCTTTTGCTTGGCCCTGTGGGTCCAAGCTTTATGTCTCAACGTGTCACTTCACTCCATCTGCTCCACAAGAGCTAGAGTTTTCTCCAGACCCCTGCCAACAGACATCTATCCTGCCCTTCTGGTAGCCTCAGGCCACAGGCTTCCCTCCAGCTTCTCAACACTCTGTCTCTCTCCCAGGCCTTGGCAAGAGACTCCATGGGAAAGCAAAACAATCGTTTGTTAGCCTGACAGGAGGAATGAGAGAGGAGGCAAGGTTGAAGCCAAGAGAAGGTGTAGAGTGCAGAGCAAAGCAGTGAATTTAAAAGACAGCAGGCAGTGAGGTTGAAGGTGAAGACTGTATTCACTGGCTGTCTACCTCAGTCACAGCTGAGAGAGATCAAAAGGCTAAAAATGTCAACAAGTAAATCATTGTATCAACTGACCTATTTTCATCCCCACAAAATGAAGCAATGTGCTTTTTCTTTGCGAAATGATCCCTTTTAAAGTAGGCTTCGTATTTTATTTGGATTTACTCTTTTTACTGACAGCTTCATCAAGACCATCAAACAATCTCATTATGTGTTGACTGTTCATAATGACCTAATGCTTTACACGCTGATCGGATTAGACAGACTTTCATCATCACCTTCCCATGCTAATCCTTTCAAGCGTCTCTGTAAAGATTATAGATAAAATAGAGCAATTGACAAATCTTTTTAATTCCCACTGTATTATTCCTGAACCACTCCTAATATAATGGCATTCATTTGAAAATTATTATACAGACGCACCTAGAAATCATCTGGTGACTGGAATTGGCCGCATTTGGTAATCAGCTTTCGTCAGATTAGTGAACACACGACATCAAAGCACTATCCATAACACTCTTCAGTATTGAAGCTGCTGCTGAGGGAATACAACAACTTTTTTCCATACCAAGAAGCCTCTTGAAAGCATACTGTATTTTCTACAGAACTGTTCAATTATAGTGATATTTTTAAATAGCAAGTGAGGCTTCAGCAGCTAAAACTCTGACTATCACTGAACAAAATTAATTAGTACTTACTACCAATCCATTTGCAATCTGATAGTTAGGATAATGTTTTGCTTTACAAGTATTGCACTCAAAGACTGATAATAATGTTTATTGCACTAAATGCTAATATAAATTACAACTCTGTTTAAAATGTTGACTCTGTTTTCATTGTGTTGCCCTTTTAAGTTAATAGTAAATTCCCGTTCAACAAAAACTGTGCAACAAATACAGCCTTCTCTCACACAATGTGACTTTGAAAATCTAATCACAACAGATTCCTAGACTCATGTGTAGTCAGAATAAATGAATGAATGGTTTAATCTAATACAGTAAATCAGAGGTTCTTTCAAATATTAAGTTAGACACATATGTTAATTATTTCAAAAGTGTTTAGTCGGAAAAAACGTCATATCTTCTGGTATGGCACACAATATATTTTCCTTTGAACACATGAAAAAGGTGAATTTTCTGTCTTTTAAAGGGGTAAATGGGTTATGTACAACATCTTTTTAGCCATTTTTAAATTATTCAGATCCCTCTGTTACATAAACTGAATGGTTTTGCTTTATTGGTAGATTTCAGTGATAGACTGTTTCATTATACACATTTTATTGCAAAGCTAGTTACATTTTCAATATATGGAGAAAGTTGTAAAAAGATATATTTTTTGCCATCTGTAGTTCTTCAAAAAAAGATTGTAATTGACAAAAATCTTTGAAAAGAAATGGGTGCATCTCTAGTTCTTCTAATTCTGCATTCATCATAGCGACAAACTGCATAAAAAATTGATACAAAATGTCAACGTGAGAAGGCAAAGAAAGCGCACTAATGATGTGAAGACAAACCTCAAGAGAAAGGTGTTTAAGTGTTTCCCCTCATTTTCTGTGGTTTATGCATTATGATAGAAGACAGGCTCCTTAGCATGTTCAGCTTTATAATTCAAAATTTCTTTGAGGGCAGAAAGAATGAGAGGATTATTACCAGCAGCCCATTAAAGGGGCTTAATGAGCACGGAGACTCAATTAAAGCTGGAATTACCCCCTCATCAAAGAGCAGCTCAACTGTGGACTAGGACAGGAAAATATGACCCAAACACACACACTTTCTTTGGATATGCATTACCTATCACTGCAATGTACAAGAATAGTTGGGATTTTGCTAATAATCACACACTGAACAGGCCAATAATGGACATTTAATAAATCTGCACAACAAACACGGACTTCGCAAACACTGGCCTTACTGGTGTCTGGGGAAAAGACACATACACGAGTGTGTGTGCACGCAGATGAACACACACACGCCTCCATCAGAGGAGAGAGTTGATAAGGGCTTTAGCAGCTTGGCTTTACTCCGTCTATTTAATAAGGAGGATTCACATGCTGCCTCTGCGCCGGCAAGACAATGGCAAAGAAAGTCCTTTCACAGATGAGCCACAATACCCATGAATCTCCTTACCCAAGCACATATTTTTAATCTTCTTGTTTTGTGAAGAAGTGGTTTTCGGTAGAATTTGGCGATTGAGTGCGAGAGCGCAGCAACGTTTTGTTGACGTACAACCGTCCCCTACCTGTTGAACAGGTTGTTTCTCGACACCATGCGCAGGAAGCCTGTCGGGTCGGTGACCGAGTTGAGCTTGTTGTTGAGTTCTTCAAACTGTTGGTCCAAAAAATCACCCGCCTCGCTCTCTGTCTCACTGCTAGAACACCCCCTGATGGAGACAGAAAGAGATTGAGTCAGAGAAATAATCATAAAAATATTGGCAGGGGGAAGAAAAAAAAAGTGCCTCTTGAGCACAGCAGACAATACAGAGACGTACATTGTCTCTTCGTTGTTAAATCAACTCCACACTTTCCCGATCCACCATAAATACACACTATTCAACCCACACACTTGGCCCAATTTCCCAGCCTTGAGCCGACACCCCGATGATAAGCACAGTTAAATCCTTTCATTATAATGCTGGTAATGCTGATCTAGTCTGTGGGGAGTCAGCCACCCCCACCCCACTCTTCTTACTCGACACCACTCCTCCCCGCCTATTTCTGTCTCCATGTTTGAAGCTTTCCTCTAATGCACCAAGAGTTAAAACAAACCAAATGTCGGATTTTAACTCTACTTACAACATCGAGGAGAACTATCTCACAAGGAAGAAATTGGAAACACAAAAACGACATTTGTTTTTGTAGACAACTTAAACTGTTTCAGCGTATCACTGCTTCTTTTGGCAATGTCTTGAATAGCAGGCATCAACTTCGTGGTCGTTTTTAATAAGATCAGTCAACGACAGCTTTGATATTTTGAGATATTCATATAGACCCAACCCTTAACACCTTCTTAGTCCACCACCACAGGCTACAGTGTTAAATGCAAAATTATTCATATTCTTGGCAGATTCAGATTTTAGCTAATTTTTCTTTTACTTTACCTACATCTTTCTTCACACTAAAAAGATAAAGATGTCAAAGGTATCAAAACATAATACCACAATGACCCATCCATTTTAGCAAAATAAAAATATCTCTACATCTCTTGGACATATATTTTATATGAAAGATAATGTCAAAAAATTATATTGTCAATTTTGAATCTATAGCAAAGTTCAAGTGACTACACCATCGTGAACTGCTATTTTAATCATCTCAACAGGTTAAACCAGCTGCTCTGTAACTGGTTGGTGGTAATTAATGACTAACACAGCATGTGGCTACAGTATAAAGTACTACTAAGAAATACAAGATGACACTGGAAAGTCGTAGGGGATGTGAACAGGAAGTCAAAAGTGATATCTAAACTGTGATGGCTGATGGTGTGAGAGGTGTAAAAGGAATCCAAGAACCACTACCAGGGCTGTTCTGAAGAATATTGACCCTCCTAGTAGTGACACGTCAAGGTGGATATGAAAATAAACACTGGATGTTGTTTGATTGCACAGATGTGGACCAAGAATAAATCCAAATAAGGCACACAAAAGCCTACCTGGCCTTTGGAAAATGTTATCTGTGAAAATAGAAAGACTTCTGCTCTTCTGTTTTGTGGAAGACTGGCAGAATCCAATTATTATTGGCTGTAATGAGCATCAGTGAAGCTATTTGATAGGGCAGCAATGAGATTTCCTGTCAAAACTGTTTATCCTCACCTCTCTTTGTCAGTTTTTGTTTCGCACACATTCTTTTACCGTTTCACTTCCACCTCATTCATTTAGTCTCCAGTCATTTCAGAGTGCTGCAGCCCCTTTGTCTGCACTCCAGATAGTGAATGGGCTGGTAAGTGGTGCCATATTGTGCCCATCCAGGCGCAGTGGTGTGTATGCAACTTCCTTTTGGAGTAGTAAATGAGCTGATAATGGGGCAGGAAGGCCAAGCTGCCAAAGCATTCGAGACAGACGCTGGGCGCACCAGCTGGGCACTATGGATCAAAAACCAACTAGAGACGCATCAGAATGGATTTCAGTGGGCGATTTTAACTTTCACTCCTTCGTTTCATCTTCCATCTCTTTCAGAGTCTCTCTGGCTGCATCCCCTGTTGTGTGTTAGGTCTTTATTTACCGACCTTGGCTCCTTTGACTCTCCCCATTGATTTTATCGCCTCTTCTCAATCTTCTTCTCCTTCAGATTCACAGAGTAACCCCCTTTATCTTTTGCTTCACTTCTGACGCACTATTTGTCAGGTGGACTCACCATTCCTGTGCAATACAAAGAGCCATTATTCCATCTCATTTATTTCCTAGGAATGAAGAGGGAACTCTTTCAGACAGGTGGGGGGGGCGTGCGGTCATCCAAGAGCTCAGTGGGGCAGAATAATGCCCTTTACACACAGAGGCATGGTAAAACGAACTAGGTTTTAAAAACGTTAAGTTTTGGCAACAGCCTAGACAGAAAATAATTTAGTTTTACTCTTTCCAGCTAGAGACTGGCAGCATGTTATTCTGTGATTTACACTATTAATTTGATTCTCTGTTGATGCATTGAGGAGATTTGCAATCTAGTGACTGTACTTCTAAAAAAGTTACAGTGGATTTATATCAGTCATGAAACTCATGTGCATTTAGAATAATAATGAAGAGGGAAGTATTTCCTCTTCGTTATTATTTGTGCAAGGAGAGACAGCCCAAAGACTTTGCCCTCCAGCTACATCCCAAAAAGAACTGGGACACCCAAAGCCCCGAGAGCAAGCACCCAAAACATACGGCTCAGAACTCATGGAGGGATTAAATGATCTTTTAGCTGCAACCGTCCTACCTGCTGTAGTACGACTCGACTCCCAGGGCCTCCCGAGCGCTGGCAATGTGCTGCTCCAGCGAAGAGCTGCTCACCATCCCACCACCACCTCCATCCTGGAAGTCTGACCCTCCTTCTGACACGCCCTCACCGAGGTAAACCTCATGAAACTTGAGGATTCCTGTGATAATAGGCAAAACAAAACCAAACATGACTTATTTCCATTTCTCGACATCCATTTCTACTTTGTTTCTGTGACTTGTTCACTACACCAGGAAACATTTGATCATTTAAACCGAGAGCTGTGGGTAAGGCCATGTGCAGCAGTGCATCTGTGAAAGCGAATGAATAAAACAAACATTTATTCAATAAAAGATAAGAGTAGACTATCTCTGCCATCTGGTGCCTGCTAGATCTGTTTCAAGCAGGAGGGAATCTGAGAGATGGGCTACATGTGTGTGTGTGTGTGATTTCTCTTTGTGAAAATATAACGTTACATTTACAAGAACCAACAACTATCAGTTGCTTAGGTACACACACTCATGTCTGAATTGTGCAGAATTCACACAAACGTAGAAACCTTAGCTTTAAACCCCCCTTTGTTATCGACGGACCTCTTTAGAACTGGCCATGTTTTGGTGCCAGCTGGATGCCAGGGAATGCCAGGAAGTGACAGACAGGCGATTAGTGAGCAAGTGGCACTCTCTTTGCCTGGGGTGATATTTAACGCTTTGAAGAGCTACACTCCTCTCCATGGTGTTCTTTCTGCTTACGAGACTACCGCCAGGGGTCAAGTTCAGCTGGTTGCCTAGGAGTTCATCTTGATCAAATGTTGAGGGCCTGTGGCATGGGACATGAGTCACTGCTCTCATTTCCTTTCCTCACAACGGCAGCAAAAGTGGCCTAAAGTAGAACTAACAGTATGGCAGCCACGGGAGGTGTGTGACATGAATTTTAATTAACCCAGAGCTTTCTCTGTTCCCTTAATTAAACAGGAATTTCACGAGTCATGTGTACAAGAGGGGATGGGTGGGGGCTTCACCTGGAAAACCACATTTGTTCTACCGAAAATATACAGAAAGAGGAGGTATGTAAAGATGCAATGTCCACTTTTATTTCAGAAGAAATTTTAAATAAAAGCAAATGTTATATTTGTGGGAAGTTGTTCCTAATGTTTGGCTACGTCGCAATCTGTGTCACTATTAGTTAGTATGCTTCGTTTACAGATGAAGCAAAGGGTGAAGAGCAAGGCAGGGGGCAAATCCTAACAGTGGAGAGGCAGGTGGCACTGCCACATGGTGTCAGATCTGATCTGCTCCCCCTCTGTCAGCTGCAATGAAGCCTCCAGCCTCCAGACCCTTTTTCTGCTTTGATTTGAGGAAGTTATATTTGTGTGGGTCCACTTGCCACTGAAAAATAAAAATGAAAATATTGTACTATCAATATACTAAAGTATTTCAGCACATTAGTTAAACAACATAAACACACTTCTAGGATTTTATGAGATATACCAATGCATAATTGTGTAGTGGAAGGGAAATTTCGGAAAGTTAATAGTTTGTAGAAAAACCTTCAACTGCAAGTCTTGTGGCATTGGATTTTTTTTTTTTGTCAAATGTTCATTTCCAAACAGCTCACGCTCAGTCAGATTGGATGGAGATCGTTTCTGAAGGTTAAAGTCTTGTCAAAATAACTTCACTTAGGTTTGTTGATGCAGCAATATATCTAAAACTTGCAGAACACACGCTCTCTACGACCAGCGTTTAAACCCTGGCTGTACTGTAAGTGAGCCTCCATCCAAGTTTGAAATCTTTTGCGGCCTTTAACTGGTTTTCTTCAGGACTGTCCTGCATTTAGTTCCACCCATCTCCCAATCAGACTCCCATAGTGTTGGCAGCCTCACCGCCATGTGTTTAGAGTGATAAAGTTGCGACTGTAACATTGCAAAATGTCCGCGTGTAATCTTACCTGCCCCTGGAGCCAGTAGCCAGCTGTAGAGGTAGCCTGCTGCCATTGAGAAATACAGCACCAAGGCTCTCTGACTGTTGACTGTGTCCAAGATGTGCTCCACTGTTACAGGCGTGTAGGGGTCCGAGTCCTGTTGGCCCGTCTGTCGCTCCACCAAGAGATCAGCGAAGGCTCGCGTACGACCGCGCTCCGCTACAGCCAAGGCCTCGTCATGGTGGCCTGAGGTGTTTAACAATGGTTAGAAATAAATAAGAAGCTAAACACGAATGTAGTCACAGGAGACGTCAACGAAGGAGGATGTCTCGTCGGCTCACCAAGGCTGACGAGGACCCTTTGGAGAGCCTGGTAACAGGAGGTTTGCAGGTCAAACAGCGAGAGTTTATAGTCCGTGCTGTGCTGGGCCTCATGGCGGATGGTCTCGAACAGTGCAGACGCCCGGTAGAGCTGAGGATGAACAGCAACAGGGATATTTTTACACTTTAAAACCGTACAGTTAAGAAATGTTGGTATTCGTACCACTGATACAGACTGATGTCAGGTACAACCAAGAGTCCTATTGCTGTCTGTTTAATTCAAACTTACTACAACGCTCTCTTCATGTGAGCAGTCACATCACTCTTCAATAGGCATTTAGCATCATCTCTTTAGGCTACTCTGTGAAGAGGGATTGAAATTTTCAAGCACAGGATAGTGTTTGGCCACTAGATGGCAGCATCCCACCTCACAGGTCATCCCTAATTTGTCTTTTTTTTTCCCTCCAGTTCTCCTTCCCTTCTCAACCAAGTAAAGCACAGAGGAGTAGTTGGTGAATGACTGCTAAACACACATAAATCTGTTCATCAGCTTTTATTACCTGAATCTGGCAATCAAGAACAAGCATTTTTGTAATGCCTTGAGAGTTTAAAAGCTCCGTGTGTGTCACTAAATATTTCCACCCAGGACCTGGCTGTGAGGTTGAGGGAAGGAGGATGGCAATAGACAGGCGGGGCATCAGGCAGCCTAGCCCAGAAGAGCTGATCAGGAGTGCTGATTCATGTGAGCCGTTATTGATTTCCTATTTCTGCACTTATAGCAGCCCTGTTGGATGGCTGGTAGTGCTACAGGGCAGCTCTCCGGGAGACCAGAGCAAGCAGAGAGATAAAGAAAAAAACATCTCTTGATCACAGTTTACTCAACACAAAATGCTGCAAAACAGGAAAAGGTTACTGCTAAGTAGTCGACTTTTTTTTTAGGATCACTCTGACCGTGATAGGCGAAAGAATGCACAACAGCGAGAGCACTTTTATTCTGAGCACTTGTACATGGATTCACTCTAGCTGATGTGGCGTATGCCAAGGTCATGCAGGAAAGTATGTCAGAGAGAATAAGAGGGGGAGGGAGGGGAACGGCGAGGAACCGGAGAGTTCTGCTGCATTAGTGCTGGGCTCAGAGCAGCTCGTCTCAGGCTGATTTCACTGATGGGGCTCTAGGCTGATTGTAGCTCGTCAATCTGTTAGGGATGTGAACATTTGCCTGTGAAAGAAACTAATTCCCTACAGCATCTTTTCTCCAGCCTGATCCTTTCTATCACAAATGACAAGGAAACAAGCACAGATGCGCTACATTCGGTTGTAGTGCGAGTACAATCTCTATTATTGAGAATTATATGGAAAACCATTGTGGCCCAAAATTTGGGGTTGAATACTTTATCAAATAATCCCTCATATAACCGAATAATCACATATACAGGCGGTACTGTAGGAGTTCTCAACTTTTTTTTCTTAAAGCCCTTCTTCAATGTACAATAAGAGCTCTGCCTCCTCTTCTCTCCATCAGAGCTGTGAAAGCTCAAAAGTCTGTGGCGTGCACCATCTACTGTCATTTATCATTTATATGTGCGATATTTTTTTATCTGACTTTTTCTTTCTTTCTTTTCCTTTCAAAAAAAGATAGAGCCACCTTAGTGTTAAATAACTTTGCCCAGAGATGACTTGTCAGGATCTCTCCAGCATCAAGGCTTTGGTTTACTTCAACAAGATGCTGAAGCTTCCTTTTAGTTCGTAAGGATAGAATATCTTACGGCTCCATTGTAACTAAGAAAAGTACCAAAATCTTTTCATCATTATTTTGAAAATTTGGAGACAAGCTTCTCATTGATATTCTACACAGGACATGCAGAAGTCCATCAATTACTTATTTTCTTATAAATTCAATAGTTTTACTAAAATGGAATTCAATTTATTGTGAGACATTTATGATTGTGAATAAATTTTCTCAAAGCCACCACACTTTTCCATTTCCACATACTCTAGTTTGTGCATGGTGACTTAAAGGCTTGTTGCACTTTTCAAGATTTAAAAATGCATCGACCTGTAAAGTTATTGTTGATTCAGCTAATGTGCTATGATAGCTTTGATTAATGTAAGTTATGTTTGGTTCTCTTTTGCTTGATGCGGTCTCAGTATTTTGCATTTGGCATCTCTTTCTCCAATTTTAATGTCATAATATCTTCTATTTGTTCTCTACCAAATGAAACAGAAACATGTTAAATCAATAACTGGTCTTTTCATAATCAATAAATGATCTTACAAAGATCATTGATTTAAAAACTTTAGTTTAACATATTGAAACAACAGTCTTGGATCCAGCAAGTGTGTTAATATGGGAAATATGGCTGACCACCGAGGGGACACCATAAGTCATCAGACAGAAAAGTTAGCTGATAGTTGCACCCCGGATGAGTTTTCTTTTAGTTACTGCATGTCCATTCAGTGAAGAGAGAGCATCACCTGCATTGTCCACAATTCCTTATTTTAAAATGTTTTTTTTTTTTTTGTGATTTTATCTGTAAAAAGTGTAATATAGATAAACCTTATCTGTCGTTTCATAGCACACAGATTTTCTTTAAAACATGTTTTGAGCTTTAAGAAATCTTAATTCTACGAATGTTAAAAACACACAAAAAGCTGATGGTGTTTGGGGAAAGTAGCAGGAGGGTCTTGCACAGGCATCATACAACAAAACTGCTTCTACCTTGATCAAATTATTTACATATTAAGACCCAAAACACTAGTTACAACTGAAAAGAAAGACATAAGAAGTAACTAATAATCTGGACATCCAATCCCACAATGGTAGTGGCTGTATCATGCTGTATGGATGCATCAATTCATCATAAACAGGGAATCTGGATGGATATACAGTACAGACCAAAAGTTTGGACACACCTTTTAATCCAATGAGTTTCCTTTATTTTCATGACTATTGACATTGTAGATTCACAGTGAAGGCATCAAAACTATGAATAACACATGTGGAAATATGCACTAAACAAAAAAGTGTAAAACAACTGAAAATACCCCTTATATTCTAGTTTCTTTAAAGTAACAACCTTTTGCTGTGATTACTGCTTTGCACACACTTTGCATTTTCTTGATGAGCTTCAAGAGGTAGTCACCTGAAATGGTTTTCACTTCATAGGTGTGCCCTGTCAGGTTAATAAGTGGGATTTCTTGCCTTATAAATAGTCATGAAAATAAAGAAAACCCATTGAATTAGAAAGGTGTGTCCAAACTTTTGGTCTGTACTGTGTATATATATATATATATATATATATATATATATATATATATATATATATATATATATATATATATATATATATATATATATATATATATATATATATATACAAACATTATTTTTATACTAAAGCTAGGGCTTGGAGACCAGGAATAGGGGGAATTCTATAATTTTTCAGAGGAAGAATGCTGTTTGGAATATATTAAAAAGAAAACAGGGTTTCTTGACATATCAAATTTCACAGGAAAGCTCAGAACTATTGGGAATTTCACTGATATTCATATATATTATATGATAAATCAGCTTGCCAAAGTGCTACTATTTATTCAGATTGCACTCTCTTATTTTACTGTCAGTGACACAACGTGGCTTTTATCTGACATGTAGAGTGAATGTCAATGTCATGCTGAATCAGTAATGTAAGCAGAACTTGCAACACGCGTACCTCTAATGATTTTTTTTTTCCTTTCTAAAATAAGCTCTCTAGGGAGGTCTCATCCTCTGTAGCAGATAAATTCAGACATACTGGCTTAATCTAGAGTAGTCCTGTGATATTAAAGGAAGCACAAATTTATTGATTCAAACTCACAGGGATACGAATGTGAGCCCATCTCAGAGGGAATAGGTGCTGTGGAAATAGCTGATGTAAATCAGGACATGTCAATCACAGAGGCATGGTGAACAGTAGGCTCACAGATCGGGCGATAGTATACAATAGACTTTAAATATATCAAGGATAAGCAACACAAGTTCAAGTACTCCCAATCTACACCTGTGGTTTGCATCAGGAATCTAAGTGTATGGCGTTTACAGCTGTGGCATAAAAACGGGTCATTTACCAAGGTTATATGTACCGACAGACCAGCTCATGAATAATCAGTTGATTTATACTCTGAGGACAGAAGTGTCCTCTTCCACCACTGATTCACCTCAAGCAGTACAAATGCAACAGAAAAAAAAATACTTGATATATATGAAGGGAAAAGATTTTAGCTCCAACAAGGAGAACAGACTGAAGAGCTACATGTGAAAGTAGGACATGCTAGTAAAGTGGACAGAAAATTATGCTTTTATGAGTAATAATCTGAAAACGTGTGCTGTGACCCCTTTAACACCGGCAACCCTAAATGGAAATTACTGCAACCAGCTGCCTTCAGCAAAAGTCACAAAATCAGTAAACAGAAAACAGTGTAATTTAACCTCAGCATAAAGTTAACTAAAGATCAAGGAACATTACACACAGGTCATGGATAAATTTGCTTAAAGCAGCATTTGTTTATGCACAATATGCCAAAGTCAGAATATGAAACAGAACAAATTTCAACCCGTCATCTAATTATGGAAAGACTAATGCAAATCTGCAAATCTAGTAAAACACTCCCCAAAGCAGGTCTGTAAGGTAGAGTGGCAAGTAACTAAGAAGTAACTAATACCCTAAATATCCAAACCCACTACAGTAGTGGCAGTATCATGCTATAGGGACGCATTACTTCAACATAAACAGGGAATCTGGATTGGGTCGATGGGACCAGGATATATCTAAAGAAAAATCTGTGGCAAAACTTAAAAACTGATGTTAGAGACATAATCTGACAGACCCGAGGCTGTAACTGCAGCCAAAGGTGGTTCTCCAAATTATTGACTCAGAGGGGCTGGAAACAAATATACTATATGAAACCCATGCATCATCCTCCTTTCACTGCACAAATATGCAACACTCTTTTGTTGATCCATCACATGCAAATCTATTCAAATACATTTAAGTTTGAGGTGGTAACATGACAAAAAGTGGGAAGGATACATGCAATGGAAAATATGTTGCACTGGCTTGTTAGAATAATATTTTGCTTTAATTGAACACAAATTCCTCAATATGACTCACACTTGAGCAAACAGGCTCCGGTCGCCGCGTTAGTTCGGTCTCGCTTTCCCGGCTCTTGTTTCAGATAATTGCAAACAGACAAACTTGCTTTTTTGAAAACTATGATGCAGGGACTAGGAAGCAAAAAAAAAAAAAGAAAGCTATCTGGGTCACTATGATGGTATTTGTGCACGTGTATCATAACAAGAGTGTTTTGGACTAGATCTTTGAAAATGAAAGGAGCTGAAAAACATCCCTGCAGACACATGTGACAGCCACCGCGGCTGGCTGGCTCGCTGTCAGGCTTGTGTGTGGATATGCGAGCCAAGAGGAAAAAATTAAATCTTGAGCTGCACTTTGTGGACAGACTACAGAGAGAAAGATGTTTAAGGGGATATTCCATGCCTGCCAGGTGGGCAGTGGGCTGAAGAGGAGTGAATGTGTGCGTGATACAGAGGTTTGGGGCTCCTGTGACAATGCACACTGATCTAAAAGAAAAAAAAAACTTCACTCATCTGTCGCCTGTCTGCTGAGATGACAACGTTTACCAGCTATACAGACTCCTCAGCATACCGCCAGCAGCCGCGTTCATGCTCCCCTTCCTCTCCTCTGGGCTCCTTCTATCTCCATAGCATTACTGTGAGCTTATTTCCCACCTTTTATGTGTTTGGACATCTACCTCCACCTCTCATTTGTAAGCGTAGCCAACCTCTAAGCCAACAGATGTGGGCTTATTGGAGGTCAGTTTTAACTACATGGGGGTGGATTTGCTGGAAGGAGTCCAGGTAGAGGAGATGTGAGGAGGAAATGAGTCAAGGTGACTCAAAGGAAGCAGAGAAAGAGAGACGGAGAGAGAGATGCGTTACCTGATGTTGGGCCTCCTCCAAGTTCCCACTGGCCCACAGGGAGAGGCCGAGACGATGGCGAATCTTCGCCTCGTCCTCGCGCCGAGCCAGCTGCTCCGCGAGCCGCAGGCCTGTCAGGAGGAGAGGAAGTGGCGACAGATGAGAAGACGGAGGATGGAGCAGAAAATATTCAGAGTAGACTGGCTCTTGTGCGTCTTTGTGCGCAACAGATGTAAGCATAGCGTGGTACTGCTGTTCTGACAGCGAACAGGTTTGGAAATTTGGCCTCAGTTGTAAGAAACGGCTCGTGCAGCGGGTTTTAAGCATGCACCCGCCTCTGGCGAAGGGGGAGAGCGTCGGTAGCACTAATCGGACTGCATGGTAATCAATGCGAAGGATTGAGTGGCTGAGCAAACACAAATACGCGTGTAATGCTTGCTTGAAGGGTATCACAAAAGGCGTCGACAAATATTTGCAAGCACATTGATGGGCGAATAATGGGCTTTATGCAAACACAGCAGAAGTCTACTTTGGGATACTCTGAGAGATTGTTAGTGTTAGAAAGACAGGGGAGTATATACACAAGCACAGTCAGAAATACACATTTTTTTTGTTTTTAATGATGCCCTAATGCTGCTTGTTTTTCTAAGGTGCATTAAACTTATAATCAAACCTTTAAAACAAGAATATGCTTTAATTTATAATGGATTTTCATCAATCCACAAATGGTAGAAACTTTAAACAGGATCAAACATACACATTCCTTGGATGAATGGTGTTCCTTTTATCATTGGAATCACAAAGAACTAAAAAAAAATTTAGATTTGATAACTCTTTATCTAACCATGGAAAAATCTGCCAAATGTAATAAGCAAAATACCTTATGGGAGAAAAAACGTACTGTCAGATGAGGGACAAAAAGTGCTTTTTGGCCACAATGACAATAAATATGCTTGCAGGAGTTACTTTTAAAAACCTAA
The DNA here is from genome assembly GCF_002775205.1 of Xiphophorus maculatus. Classification (NCBI taxonomy): domain Eukaryota; kingdom Metazoa; phylum Chordata; class Actinopteri; order Cyprinodontiformes; family Poeciliidae; genus Xiphophorus; species Xiphophorus maculatus. Next base: position 23,702,549 of record NC_036454.1, read on the forward strand.
GAATTGTGTAACAACTGTCAAACATGATGATGGTGGTATCATTCTGAGGGTTTTACTATCACTGATACTGGTGTTATTGCAGAAAGTAGAAGAAATAAAAGAAAAACTAGCTACAAATTCACAGCTGGATGATTTGCCTAAACAGAATTGTTTCCCAACGACAATAATTCCTTTATGCTGGTTTTAGGATTGTTAAAATAGGTTAACATTAATCATCTTTAATGGTTCTGACCTTAAAACTTTTGAACCATGTCACAAAATCAGCCAATTTAAATGAATTCTCCAGAGGAATAAAAATTTCACAAAACCGACAGACTAGTATGTAAAAAGCTAATGAATGTATTGTAAAAAAGAATCCACGGTCAATTTAAACGTATCCCTCCCATTCTTGTTTTTTTTTTTAATACTAACTATACTGATATATTGTATTATTAATATGTCCAGAAAGGAACAGTTCAAATAAACCACTAAAATCTTTCAATCGTTATGACACTTAAACCCATTATAGATGTTCTGTTTGTAAGCTGCTGATCGGTGTTGTATGCCTAGGTGTGACTGTTCGGTATTTGTGCCGAGTGAAATCATCTGCAGAGCACACAGTTTGTTTTTTCACTCTTAATTCGTCAAGCAGCAAGGCCGATATCACATCTTTGCATGTGTTCTCGCTCTGCCTGCCGAGAACCCAGTTCTGCCCAATTACAGAGATGAAAATGCCCCTCTGTGCAGGAAAATGATGGGGGGGAAAAAAAAAAAATGGCAGCGCCTGAGCCACACATCACCTGCAAGGTGCTAAAAGCTCAGCAAGCCTGCTACAGTTTACAACAAGCTATTTCTCATGCACATTCCTGGTTAACACGGTCTCTGTATCTGGAAGTCCATTCTCTCTGCCCGGCTGTGTGACAGAGAGGTCGAAACGCGCTTTCGGTCAAAGAGAGGAGGGGGGGAAAAATGGGCCAAGCCGGCCTAGTCCCGAGTCCGCTTTTCTCCGCTTTCCCGGAAAAAAACCCCGCCTGTGGCTGGACCAGATAAGCCGAGAACAGAGAGTGTGACCTGAAAATGGCAGCCTATTCCGCGAGTCCAGCACACCAAGCGGGCGTAGACTTCATGGCTCCTTCATGGCCGTGCTAGTCGGCAGCCTTTGAAGGCGAGCCTGCAACAGTCTTTCCTCTCTCCTTATCTCTGCACACACCCTCCCTCAGCCTGACTGCATGCCCTCTTCCCCCATGCATCTGCTGTGCTCCTGCACCTACTCCTCTCATCTTTGAGCTTCTGTCCCAGCTACCTCCTCCCCAACACCCCCCTCCACCTTCTACCTGTTTCATCTTCCCTGTGGTGGCACTGCTAGCAGTGACTCTGCACTGCTTAGGGCTCATTAGGCACTGGAGCAAGAGATAGGAAACAGATCTAAATTATCCTTTTTATTCTCTGACAGCATCACCCCTTGCTCTTCTCAACTCCATTTCTGAGCCTTTCATCTACACACACATACAACCTACAGCGCACACCCGCATAAAAAAAAAATCCTTCTTTCTTGGAGCTGCTCTGTGATAGTTTCTTTATGATCAAGCCGGAATGTCAACCAACTCTATGTTTTCTTTATTCTCCAGCTGACAGTGAAATAATACATGTGAATTATGACTCATTGTGATCTCTGTCTTTTCCCTCCGTCTGCCTGCCATCCTTCTTTTATTTTTCCAAAGTTGTCTTCTTCTTCTGCGTATTGCTCCCTCGTTCCCTCTCTCTTCTCCCGCTTTGTATCATTCAGTGTCTGTCACTGTCACGACGCGTGCCTTTGGAGCGCCCGGCAGGCACAGTCACGTAGCGGCGGCTGACACGAGGATGTGGCCGTGGCTGGCTGCACCCTGAAGAGCAACTGGAGAACACTTTAAAGGCTGCCTGACAGCTGGGGGAGAGATCCACTGTGGTCGCCCCAGGGCTCATGCGCACACACACACCTCAGGGTTTTTTCCACACGCACACGTCATGCGCATGCACGGTGCCACTGAGAAAGAACCTGCAGCGAGCACGCACTCAGCACACATGGCGACAAACTGCCCTTTGATCATGACCACATGTGGAACAGCGAACAGTGGCGGGGTTATTGTTGAAAAATGGGGATAACAGCACACACAATTTCCACTAGGATGAAGCACTGCTTCTGTTGTGATGAAAAAAGTGCTGCAAACAGCTGTGAGTGTGGTGAAATAAAGAAAGCTACAGAGCTACAGAGGGATGCCTGATTCTCACATACAGGTTGCTGCTCATCACATAAAGACCTAGAGTTGAAAAGTATTCAAAACTCTGAAAACTTTCCAGCTTAACTGTTTCCCCCAAATAAAAGCACTCCACAGTCTGTTTCACTATAGGTTTGTCGCATTGATGTGAAATGTCAAGATGTTGATCTCTGCATCTCCTCCAAAGTTATACTAAGCCTTTTGGTGGTTTCTCGTTGAGGTTTGCCTTGCCTAAATTTGGTCTTGAGTTTAGATGGATGGACATGTGTGGCATACTCTCTCCACTTTTTAGAGGATCGCTTGAACAGCTTTGAGATTTTAAAGCTTAGAATATTGGTATATAATCTAACCACTCTCTAAGTATCTCCACAACTTTATCTCTGCTCTGTTTGCCATGTTCTTTGGTCTTCATGAAGCTGACTGCTGAGACTAATCACACACTACCGGTCCCCATCTACTAATAAAGTGGCTTCTGAAGGCAATTAGTTGCACTAGATTTCATTTACGTGTATCAAAAGACAGGTGGCTGTAAAACATGAATCATTTTTATTCCAGAGATCAATCTGCACTAACTTGTATTGGCCTGTCAAATAAAATCCTAGTAAAAAACACTGAAGTTTGTGGTTGTAATGCTACCCAATGTGAAAACATTCCAGGGTTCTGAATACTTTTGCAAGGTTCTGTCAGTGTTGCTCATTACCTATACCAAATATGAAACAGTGTTAACTCAGGGCAATTTGTTCTTCAGTTGTCTAAGCTGTAATCTTCAAAATGCAGGCACCTAAAAAGTTTGAGGACTGCTGCTCAGAAGTACTGAGGTTAGTAAGAAAATGACCTGATTTCTGAAATCCGTGAAATTAAAGATAAAACTTTTTTTAAATTTTCAAGCAAGATCTTTTTTTAAAACTCCAAACTCCCTCCCATGCAGAAAGGCACAGGGCCTAAAGAAAAATGTGGGCACCCGATTTTTAATGGTTTTTGCAGCCGTTTTGTGTATTTGGGAGATTTCGCCGTGTTGTTTCCGAACAAGATTTCATGTTCAGTCGTATTACTGGGTTGTAAAAAGGTCTTTCTGTGGATATTTGATGATGTTAAGGGTGGTTGAGTTGCTATTCTTCACATTTTTCCCTCTAATAGTGGAATTTTTCCTGGCTTCAACAGAGGTCCAGAGCAGTATTGATCCAAACCTGAGCTTAACCATCACAGGGATAATGTTCTCATTGAATTTTTAACTCTTTATGTCTCGATTTTTCCTTGAGCCACAGAAACCAAATATTCAGCTTCTTGTTTATAGCTTCTCTTAACTGTAGAAAACTAAATGTTTACTTGCAAACCTTAGCTATGGGATCTTCTGGTTAGGATAACACAATTGTGAATTTTTGCGTGTTTGGTAGAACAGTTCGAGGTTTCGACAACAATCCTGAAAATGCATTCAATTTGCCTTTACAACTGCAACTCAGATTAAGAGTAACATCACACCTAATTCTACCTTGTTTGAGTCATATTGGAAAACCACTTTCCAAATGTACAGGCAATACAAGCTGATGACAATGTATCGATCAATGTATCAATCGATACATTAATCGATACAAGGTCACTAAGGTGCATATCACTAAGGTGATGAGGTATAAGTTTAGAAACTGCCAGATCACAGTTTTACAAAATATTCTGATCAGTGCATCTCGTCAAAAACCATTTTATTTCTATAACTTTCACATTAGCCAACCTCTTATGTAGAAATTCCAACTTTCTGGGCCATTGTACTCTATTTTGCATTAAAAAAATAATAACAATAATTGACTTAAACTTTAATTTACCAGTAGAATCCCATTGAGATTTACAATCGTTTTGCGAGGAGTGTCCTGGCCAAGACAGGCAGCAGCAAACAGGGTTTATGATGCTTTCCAGTTCCTAAAACTTCGAGAAATCAAATGAGCTGAGTTTAGCAAACAGATTTGAAGGATTAGGTTTAATAAAGGTTTTCATGTCTTTCATACAATTGTGTGCAAACACACTAAAGTTCTTGACTAAGAAATGTAAGAACTTGGTAAAAGCTATGAAAGATGTTTGTTTGGTCTTCTCTACTTTTTTCTCTAAAATTTTATCAATTTAGACATAATCTGATAGATCAAACTGATTTCAACATCAAACCAAAAGTTGAATTTATATGTTTAGATCATAATTATATTGATGCTTTATATGAATTTTGTTTCTACTTTTTAACAAAAAAAGTGCGTTATCATGGTTTGTTACTGAATATGGATGTTTTGTTAGGTATTCAATAAAGAAACAATGAGGAAACTGTAAAACAGCCACAAATTGGCACAATGACCACACTGTTTTAATGACAATATTGATCATGTTAATCGCTAAGTGCATCTTGGTGTGAAAGACCTCTCACTGTTTAACATATCATGTCATTACAAGAAAAACACTGGAGTAGCTCTATAACCCCTTGGCACCTTTCTATGATTTTATGCTGCCTACTGAAGGTTAGTCATTATAGGAGAACACAGAATAACCACTGAACATACACAAACACTCAGCGATTTGAAGGTCAAATAATTTCAACTGTAGCTGCAGAGAAGCTTCTCTCTAGCTCTATTCCAAAACACAAAAATAACCAGGAAAAAAGAAAAAAAAGCAGTAGTTACTGAGAGAAAAAATAAGGCAACTTTTCTGCTTGGGTAGGTTGGCCAGAAATAATTGGCTGTCAAGGATAGTGAAGGCACTGTTCTTGCTCAAAGCCAAAATGAGGAAAAAACACAAGGACAGCGTGGGGGGACAACACTGGGACTGGGTGGAGACAGAATGGCCTGTCGTCTTTGTTTCTATTAAAGCTCAACAAGCGGGCCTGCAGTGAGTGTGTGGGCCACAGCAAACTCAGCTAACTCTAAGAAAAGATGGGGATGAGATGGAAAGGGGGTTTGTCGTCCTGCATTTTCTCTCTGCAGGGTGAAATGTAGAAATCTATTCTTAGAGAGGCTCCAGTTTTCTCGGTTTCAAGCACTGGTTGGGTTTTTCACAGGATTTGAGCAGAAAGCCTACCCTTGAACATGGTTGTGCGGACAAAGCATGGAGTTGTTAGTGTTATCTAGAGGTTTAATAAAGTCAGGGTTTCATTCAGTTAAAGACATTTTAATGAGACGCCAGCAGAAAGAGTGTAAAGTGTTCTGCTATTTATAGCAGTATGGAGCATAGACTAACATCCAGTTGTCAGCGTGCTAACAGTGAAACTTCAGCAGACTTTTTTTTTAAATAATGTGGACCAGGTTGTAAATCAGTTTAAATGTCTCTGCCTAGCAATAGCAGAATCAACTGAATAATCTACACACTTGATATATGAAAACATGTTTCATTACCTTTACATCCAATTGTGCAAAAATTCTTATTGTCTCATCCAAATAAGCAATTTCTTTTGAATTTAGCATCTGCTTGATAGACATTATTTTTTGACAGTAAGGGGTTACAAGCTTTACCACCACTTCTGTCATCATTCTAATGAATACCAGAAGAGATCGTGATAAAATTTTAAGTCCGCATCACCCGTTCTTAATGCCTAGTGTGGACATACAGAGGTTCCACTGAACCGAACCTCAGGAATGAAAACTTCACGTACCGTCTCTAAAATAAGTAATTTTTGAGAGGTCAAGCAGCAGGTTTTTATCCTTCTCTTTATAATCTAAAAGGGAACAGTGAAGCATGAGAAGCAGGATTCTGTCAGCCTGTGTGTGACAATGTTATTTTGTCACCTCTGAGAAGGAAGATAGAGAAGGGGGGAGGGGGAGCATCTAGCAGTAAACAGGAGAAATACTTTGAGAGCATTTGGGTAGGTTTGCACAGACAGACATACGCAAATGCTATACCTATGCAGCTCTGAAGACAAACACAGATGCACAATGCTCACACAAAATCCCCTTGTGCACATATATCACATAAATACAAAAGCACAAAAAAACACACGCATGCGTCCACACACAGACACACAAACAAACACATGCGCACAGCTTAATAAAAGTGTGGCAAAGGCTTAGCAATAAATAGGCTCAGAATTTCATATTCATGAATTCATAAACTCTAAGCCTATCAGCTCAGGCAACAAAGGCAACCCTCTCCATGCTCCCCTCTGCTCACTCACCTTCCTGCAGGTACATGACAGCTTGTGAGTAGTTCTGCAGCGCATGGTGTGTTCTCCCCAAGCTGCCATAGGCCAACGTCTTGGCAGCCAAATCATTAGTCTGAGCCGCCACACTAAGGTGCTGTTCTTGGAACACCACCGCTCGCTCATAGTTTCCAAGTGACTCATAGGTAAGACCCAAGTTGCCGTAGGCCCGGGCCTGACGTGTGGTGCTGCCTGCTTCTTCTGCAATCTCCAGATCACTCTGGTGGCATCGCAAGGCTGTCTCATACTCTCCCATAGCTTGGTACACAGCACCCAAGCCACAGCTGGCATCGCCCTCCAGTAGTCTGTCCTGGGTGTCGCGAGCGATGGCCAGCTGACGCTCCAGGCAGGAAATGGCCTGCTCGTAGTTGCCTAACTGGCTGTGGAGCGCACCAAGCTCGCCGTAGGCCTGCGCCTTGCCACCGCACTCCCCGAGTTCATGTGCCACAACCAGCCGTTTTTCGAAACAAACCAACGACTGCTGCAGATTGCCCATTGCCCTGTGGGTGAAAGTAAAGAGTCAATTTAAGTGTAATGAAGCACAAAATATGTTTAAAATTCACCCACTGTTCATAAATTGATTAAAAATAACAGCACAAGTCTTTATGTAAAATATTTTCGGCCTAATATGACTGCAGACGCAAAGAGATATTGTCAAGGAACAAAAACCTACTGATTTTTCAGCCCAATCCACCACTTTGACTGGTCAGAAACCCAAAACTCCAATCAGAGAAGGCACCATAACTCAGCGCTACCAGTTTGTGGGAAACAACAGCATTCTTCTGTGTGTAAATTATTCAGTGAGGAGGACTAAAAGTTAGCTCTTTTTAGTACCTAGAACATGCAAAGACATGCCTGCAGGTCAATCAGGCTGTGTGTGAGAGAGCAAGATCACTAGTAACAGGAAGGCTAAATTTAGTCCAGTAAAGTTGCTCAATTATTATCCTTTTGCGCATTCAAATTCCATTTGTGCAGAATGCATTTATAAAAATACCTGCTAAAATCCATAATAAATAGCAGCTTCTGCATTACAATGATGTAATTTGGTAGTATACAGGTAAAATCTGTTCTATTTATGTGGCTCAGAGTCTAGATGGCTACATAAAAAGCTACAGTGGGCCATATTTGGTCCTTAGACCTTGAGTTTGACACGTGATATAGGGCATCAATTTCCTCTACTTGATATTTTGTTCATCTTTACTGTATTCCAAAAGACTTTATTTACGATCTCAAATGCACTCTCGGTTGCTGGAAGCCCATTGAAACGAAGCATTACAAGAAGAAAAGCCTTCAGCTTAATTAACGTTGTGTGATAACGTATCTGCTTGACTGAGAGCTGCAAGAAGATGAGAAGGGTTTGCGTATGATGTCTATTATTCCCTTCTGAACTCAAGCATGGCAAATACAGCTGTGTGTGTGTGACTGCTGCAGTGCCAAGCTGCTGCTGCACAATAAGAAGAAAATCACCTCCGAAATGAGGATTTTGGGGGAAAAGCTGTTTGTATTTTGTGCTGCTCTGTAGCTTCCCATGTTTCTATCAGCTCTCTAAGGCATGAGGAGAAACAGAGGGGAAAAGAGACAGAAGACGCAAGAAGTTGTTTTGAAATGCTAGAGCTTCCCCCATTCGGAGACATCTGCTCACCAAACTACTTTGCATATATTTAATACCAGCAGCCCCAGGCTTCTGCTGACACAGCTCTTACCAGATTCCCATTCAAGCACTGTTCATCACAGCCATTTCTAACTATATGGTTCTTTATAGTGAGCACATATAGAGATAAATGACATACTTGGTTTCTTAGTAAAAGTCGAATTATAGCCATATAAACACTTGGCGAAATGGACAATGAAAGTTATTCCGGACTCACCTGTGCCCATTGCCTAGGCCTCTGTAGGCTTTCTCCTGGTCCTGCATGCGATTTAGGCTCTGTGCCACTGACAAGTACTGGTCATAATACTTGATCGCTTCCTCAAAGTCTCCCAAAGCCTCGTAACAGTCTCCAAGGTTTCCGTAGGCCCTGCCCCGGTCCATTACTGCTTCGTTTCCACTCAGCTGCTGCAAGGTAGCCAACTGCTGCTCCAGGTAGCCAATAGCCTCCTCCATCACCCCAACATTCATTTTTGTGATGCCCATGTTTCCATAGACCTGAGCCTCCACAACAGGATCCTTTAACCTACGTCCAAGCTCCAACTGCTCCTCGTAGCTCTTGAAGGCCATGGCGTACTTCCCAAGGGCCATGTAGACAGCTGCCAAGTGGCCATGGGCTTTGCACTCTCCTGAGACGTCACCAAGCTCTTGGTATACCTCCAGTTCCTGGGTGTGGTAGCCTAGAGCTTTGTCATATTTCTGCACTAGTCTGTAGGTGGCCCCCAGGGCAGCATAAGCACAGGCTTCCATTCTGCGCTCCTTAACCTAAATTGAAAGTAAAACAAAGGTTAATGATTGTAATGTTATTCAATGATCTTCTCCATTTTTTGCCGCTATTTTGCACTTGATGTGAGACTTTTCCTTGCATGGGATTTTTTTCTGGAGTAGAATGCACTGGAGACATGTCAGTAACATGTGCCTTAAATTCAGCATATGGGAGCAATTTGCACCTATTTTTGCATCAGGTCACAGTTAGTCCCTCTTCTGGCCCAAATACACAGCATACACCCTGAAGTGATCAAAGAGGTAGAGGAAATGCCTTTTAGTCAAGGAACTCCAGGTACCTGACAAGACAGGGCATTCCCTTATTAAGAACTAAATCAAACAGGGGAATTTACATTAGAAAGGCCTTTCTACATCCATTACTGATCCTGAAAACTATTAAAAACAGTGGAATAAAGTTATATTGTATCAGATTACTCAAATGTTACATGTAGTCTTTTGCAAACAATACACCAACCTGTTATCTCGGGACAAAGAAGCAACACAGTGTGTGGTTGGATGTTTTTTTTTTGGTAAATGGAAAAAAACGCATTGTTCCAATTGCAGGGTACTTGCTGTGCTCTTGCTGGAAAACGTATTTGCAAATAGCACAAGTCCTACCTTCAGTTACAGCCCCAGTTTTTATTTCCCTTTTTTTATATATAAATTCAGCTGCTTTTTACTATTTTTATCTTGTTTCATAAGCTTTTAACAGATTGCAAATACCTCATCTAGTCTGGGTGGATTTAAGACAAATAAACATCGGTGGACTTTCCGCAAAATGTGTATAATGCATTCTCTCATTATGGGCAAACTGCGTCAGAGCAGAGAGGTGCTGCGTGGAGTTTACTACAGTGGCAGATGTGTGTTTGTGTCTAGTTTTGGGACTTAAAGGAGATGCACACTTAGTTTTGCACATATTTAGCCCATATAGATAACTTCATGAATACAGTCGTATATTTTTTTTTTCTGTGAAAAAATATTCTGCTGAACTCACTGAATGTAAAACAGCCTTACCTGGTGAGCTAAGGCCAGCTGCTGCTCGTAAAACTGAATGGCTCCTGTCACGTCCTTTTTACAGACAAAGATGTCTCCTAAGTTCCCTAGAGCTCTAAAGCGAGCCTGTGCATTGTTCAGGGACTGTGCTAGTGACAGCAAATACTTCTGGCACTCCTCCGCCTTAGTAAAGTCTCCTAGGGCCTTAAAAGCCAAACCAAGGTTGCAATACGCCTTGGCCTGACTAAGTTTGTCATGAAGGTCCTTGGCCAGCGCAAGATCCTGCTCATAGTATTTAACAGCATCCTGGTAGTTGCCCAGGCAGTAGTGAGCATAACCCAGATTGTGACAAACTTTCCCTTCACTCTCCATGTCCTGAAGTTCTGGGGACAATCTGAGGTACTGCTCATAGTAGGGCACAGCCTGTGGAAACTCTCCTCGAGAGCAGTGGAAGTTTCCCAAGTTTCCCAGAGCCCGTGCTTCGCTCTGGACATCCCTCAGCTCTCGAGCGATGTTGAGGTGGTTCTGGTAATGCTGTAGAGCACGATCATGGGCACCGAGGGCTTGGTACGCCACAGCCAGGTTGCCATGGGTGGAGGCCTGTGAGGCACGGTCATTAACCTCCATGGAGATCTGCAGCTCCTGGCGATGATAACGAACTGCTTGGTCGAAAGCTCCAAGAGCATTGTAGGCATTACCCATGTTGCCATAGGCCCTGCCTTGGGCAGCATAGTCATTCAGCTCCTGAGCAATAGCCAGGTGTGTTTTGTGTAGTTTCAGTGCAGTCTCGTAGTCCCCCTTCATCTGGTGAATGATGCCTAAGGAAAGAGGAGAGGGGAGAAAAATCAAGTCAAAGATCTACACAAGGGAAAGCAGGAACCACATAAAATTCAAGTGCATTGTCAGCTCTTCATGTTAAAAACAAGTCATTCGGTTGTTAAAATATGCTCTCTGAGCCATCTGTTCTCTGCTTACGCAACACAATCGCCCACAGAATTATGGTCATTAAAATGTAGTGCAATCAAACAGAGTTGCTACAACATCAAAATTAAATCTTTTGATGGTCTAAACACTCTTTGATGACTGTGTCTTCTAGGGATTTTACCAAAATCAACAACTTTTCCACATGGGTGGATAGAAGTACGGAAGAGAATCAGAGCTAAAGACAGAGGGAGTGAAAATGAGGGAGTAGGAGAAGAGCGGTCAGGAAGCTCAGCAAACAACTTTAGAAAGAAATGAGATAAATGTAGAGAAGCTATAAATAATGGAGTAGCCGGTGCAGTGAGCGTATTTTGTCTGATAAAATACTATACTTTGAAAAATAATAGCTTTACTCCACAACCAGACAGCCATCTGGCATATTCTCATACATTTCCTCACTAAGCAAACAAATGTGTGCCCACACCTGTATACTAATGGAGACTGACAAATACATAGCAAGCAATAAAGAGACATCAAAGCATATCTGCTGGGGCTCTTTTTCTTTCCGAGATATTCATCTGTATAACTCATCTTTGAATCCGTCATCCGGTACGAACAATAGAAAGGTTTACTAAAAATACTGGACAATATTCAGGGATCCTACATGTGTTTTTCATTTCTAAATGCCATGCCTATTAGTCCTTTCTCAGACAATTTTTGAAGGATAAATATGAAAGTTCACCATGCTTTGTGACAGATATTTTAAGAGGCCAGGATTTAAATAGGCAACCTGAAAAAGACCTCTGAGACTATGAAAGAAGATTAAAAGAGGGATGCATGAATGAACAGATAGAGTAGGATGGAAACTACTATAAATAATGGAACGAGACATGAAGTATTGAAATGCAAATATCTTTTCCATTCAATTTTGCTTTCTTCTGTACTCGTGCACACTTAGAAAATGCTTATAACAAATCTTATGCTTTTTCTGACATTTCCAAATTGTGTGAAAACCTTGAATATGGTTGTTTGTTGATGGATAGATAAGCCAGTTGCATGCTATAAAAAGCCCTCTATTTTCGTACAGTATACAGAATGATCATCGTCGCTTTGCTGCTTCAGCGTTGAGTAATGGCCTTGTAGGATGTGGGAAGCAGCCACTGACGGCACACACGGAAGGAGAACAGTTTCGGAGCCAGAGTGGGGAGAGTCGGGGATGGAGAGAAACTCTGTGGCTTGCGGTGACGGCGATGGTGGCGTGATTAGTTACCACCACGAGTGTTTTCCTATTTATTTCATCCGAAATCTGCCACATTTGAAAATAGGGTACATAAACATTTGATCTCGACCCAAACAGGCGGGTCTCATGACCGAGTAAATCACATGCAATGGCGGATGTGTGTTTTTGTGCTGCCCAGATTTAACACAGCCAAAAATAGAGAAAAATATATGTGCTGCCTTACAGTAATGGTTTGGAAAAAGATCGATATATTCATACATTCCTAAGGTGTATGTCACACAGTGTGAAAAGGGGGATTAGACTACAAAAAGAGATAAAACATTTTTACCTGTATTACCCCAATAAAACAGACTACATCAGAGCATAACCTCGTCATTACTTCAACTTCCTACTGTTGTCAACTGAATTTTTACCGATGGACTACAATCAGCTGATCTAAAGTGGCTAAATAAGTGTATAAACCTAATCACTTCTAGGTTGGTGTGGGAACACCTTACTTTTTAAATTACAGACATGAAAACTTTGAATCAGATGCTAACTTCATTATCATGTTCATCACGTAAAGGAATCTTTTTTGAGTAACTGGTTGTTAATTAGTATTTCCTCTGTCAAAATCTTTTTCTAGTGAGTTCTAAGCTCTGAATGTTCATTTACTCAAAACCAGATCTATTATTGTTTTCATTTGGTGCCATAGGGACCAAAAGACTATTTTTTATTTTTAATATTTCCTGCCTATTAGCTCTCAGCATGAAGGAAATACTGTGACTGTACATTTTTAAAAGAACTTACATACTTAATTTTCAATGTTTAGAGTTCAGTCACGTCTAATATCTCTCCAAACATATTTAACACAACAAACTGTTGAATTATTTGCCACTTCTAAACTACTGTTAGCTTAACAGTTTTTATGTAGTTTGAAGGCAACATCCTCCTTCCTGTCAGGTTGATGATAATTTTCAGATGTAGGTCTGCTCTTGTTCGCAGTTGATTGTTTGCTCGAGAATGAGAATAGCTTTTAGCTGACATCTGCCTATAAAGGTTATCACATGGTTCATACCCTATGAACTGCTGGATTATATATGACTAAATCAAAATGTCAGTAATATAGATTCCAGACATTAATGTCAAAGCAATAAAACGTTTGGAAGATTGTAGGATTTTTCACACAGAAAAGAAAGTCAACGCCCTCCAACAGTCACAGTACAATTCAGACTCAGGTACTTTGAATTTGCAAGAACTTGTTCATCAACATGAGTGAAATCTGCATCATCAGTCTTTCATTCAAGTGTAAAGGCGATGATTAATTAAACATGTCTCAACTGGATGTCTTTGTTGGAGAAAATATAATCAAAGCCACTTAGGATAATTGTTCAGCATGTCGCAAAGACTTGCTGACAAATCATATCTGATCTGCTGTTTATGTGCTTGCTTGCATTCTCTGGTTGAAAGCGGGGAAAAAAAACATGAAGTGACCCAGTAAACATCAGGTTGTGGTAGTTTAGAATTAGTATGCAAAGTGTATGGCGACACAAAACACAGACAGCAGCAAAGAAAACAGAAAAGAATCTGATTTATAAATCAGAGTTTGACCAAAGTTTCTTACTTACTAGTTTCTATTTTCACATATTCGCTGACTCATCAAAAAACACGTTATGTATGTCTAAACACTCATAATAATCTAGCAAGTTTAGCATTAATAAAGTCATTTTATGTTTGTTTGTTTTTTTAAAACTGTGCACAAAAACAGTAGCTTTTATTCCCACATCAGGGGCTCAAACATTTTACCTCCTTGGACAAAGTCCTCAGCTTTGCCTAACTTTGGTGTCTGGAGTCATGTTAGGAGTCACAGCTGGCTGGGTGAAGG